>NC_140170.1:182170325-182175325 GCF_963971535.1 Notolepis coatsorum | reverse complement strand
AGTTAGCCTAGAGTTAGCTGTTAGCTTGTGCTACGACCATTGACATTAGCCGTGAGAATAGCAGGGGGTTCTGGCACTCTGACTATGACATCATCTTTGACAGAAGATGTAGTCGGGCCTGCACCATGACAAGGCTCCGGCCATAGCTTCTTTTTGTCCCGCCAGCGAGAGGCCTTTCATCAACGTGGAGACCTGTGTTGCGGCCTTTCACCCTGCGTTCCTTGGTGCAGGTAAGAGATGTCATGACATTACCCCACTCTTCCTTCCTTCCCCTCCCGAATGTTTTGTTAATAACGATGTTTTTTTCCAGGCAAAACATATGTTACTTCACAACATTTGGAGATACGACATGTGCTGTGTGTGAATTGTCTTGGTCGTTTGTGTAGCTTGGGTAGCGTTGGGCCGTTGGCCAAAGCTGTGTGTGGCCTGGTGTCAGTACCTGGCTAGCCTATTTAGCTGATGTCGGCCATTGGCTCCGAGTCCTTGCTACTTTGTTTTCTCTGGTATAGACCCTCTTCTCTTTGGATTTAAGTGTTGATCTTTGTCCTTTTGGATCTATGTATATTCATGTTGCCTTTGTGAAGTTATCTTTTCCTTCTGTTTTGTTCTTCCATTAAAAGTTGAATATCCTTTAGGGGCTCATCTTTGCTTATCTCTCTCATACATGCTCTCTCTCTAACACACACACACACGACAAACACACATGCTCTCTCTCTCTCTCTCTCTCTCTCTCTCTCTCTCTCTCTCTCTCTCTCTCTCTCTCTCTCTCTCTCTCTCTCTCTCTCTCTCTCTCTCTCTTTCTAACACACACAGTCTGCCTATGGCGGCCTTTCTCGATGGCTAGGCTGTGCTCGCTGAGTCTGTACCTAGTCAAGGATCTTCAGTCACAGTGCTCAGGTATTCTGCCACTGTGTACTCTCTGTTTAGGGCCAAATAGCATTTCAATTTCTTTCCAATGTGTGTCTCTCTCTCTCTCTCTCTCTCTCTCTCTCTCTCTCTCTCTCTCTCTCTCTCTCTCTCTCTCATCTCTCTCTCTCTCTCTCTCTCTCTCTCTCTCTCTGACACTGTATATTGACTGTAGAACGGGAGCTCTCTCTCTCGCTCTCTCTCTTGCTATATGTTGACTGTATCATGCCCAGCCTCGGGCAGCGCTATTATTTAAGAATATGTTGACTGTATGAATTTTTTTTTTTTATATAGAGGCGAACCAGGCTAACACACAGATTGGGCTTGAAGCAATGCGTGACATACAACGGAATATCGAGAAGATCAGGGAAGAATTGAAGCAAGGACAGGATGAGCTCAGAGAAGAAGTGAATACGAGACTCGAGACAGTTAAACGAAAAGATACAGAAGCAAGAAAAAGACATAGAAGCGATAGAAGAAAGAACAGCCGAGGTAGAAGAATGGAGCACATAAGTACAGGAGATCCTGATAGCCACTATTTGGGAATGGGCAGGGTTATATTAGAAGAAAGGACAGTGTAAACAATATAATGAACTCTGAATATAATAATGACGAAAAATAAACAGGATACACAACACAACAAGGTGCACTACCCTACCCCGTTATTTTTCCTCATTATTATATTCAGAGTTAATTATATTGTTTACACTGTCTTTCTTCTAATATAACCCTGCCCATCCCAAATCATATTCAGAAAGTATCACAGAGACTTATATTGACCGCGGAATTAGTTATTATTAGTAAGACACAACATTCCGTAGTAATTGACCACCATGAGGCTCCCCCAGGTGCTCTAAATACATGTTAAGATATTCAAAAATCGTCACAGCAGTATAGTTTGTTTATACACTTCAGAAGTGATGTACAGTGACGACTGAATCTGGTAGTAGGTTGTTAAAAACGCGAAATAACATAATAACGTTACGCTTTCTAGTTCAGTCAGCTAGTTTGTTTATACTTCAGAAGTGATGTACAGTGACGAGTGAATCTGCCTCGCGCATTTCATAATCATTCAGAAGTGATGTACAGTGACTGCCTCGCGCATTTCATAATCATTCAGAAGTGAATCTGCCTCGCGCATTTCATAATCATTCAGAAGTGATTGTACAGTGACTGCCTCGCGCATTTCATAATCATTCAGAAGTGATGTACAGTGACTGCCTCGCGCATTTCATAATCATTCAGAAGTGAATCTGCCTCGCGCATTTCATAATCATTCAGAAGTGAATCTGCCTCGTGCGCGTCATAATCATTCAGAAGTGATGTACAGTGACTGCCTCGCGCATTTCATAATCATTCAGAAGTGAATCTGCCTCGCGCAATTCATAATCATTCAGAAGTGATGTACAGTGACATTAGAAGAAAGACAGTGTAAACAATATAATTAACTCTGAATATAATAATGACGAAAAATAAACAGGGTAGGGTAGTGCACCTTGTTGTGTTGTGTACAGAAAGTATCACAGAGACTTATATTGACAGCGGAATTAGTTATTATTAGTAAGACACAACATTTCCGTAGTAATTGACCACCAGACTCTCTCTTAAGGCATTAACTGGGTTAATTAATATAAATGTTATATTGTAACTGTCTAGTTACACATTGGTTCCGAAACATGTATGTTCCAGGCTGCAATTTTGAATCTGAGAGAGCTCTGGTCAGCGAAGCCGGCGCCGTTCGCGAATCGCGACCTCCATGGTTTGGGGCTAATTCATCAGAAAACGCGGATCCCGATTCGGCTCCCATCCGTCGGGCAAGAACTGGCGGTTTTCAGCCTCTCTCTCTGGAGCTTAACGGAGTTTCGAGTTTGGGATTCACCGTGTTGAATGGGGCGTCCTGAACTAAGCGAGGACCTCATGCGCATGCGCGGCGAAGAATGCGGAAGCGCCCTTGCACTCTTCCGCTGTCATTAAGCAACACGCCTGCAGGATAGGGGTGCGGACATATCAGACCATAGTGCGACATATCTGACAGTAGATCTCAAAAGTAAGCGGAGAAACACAGTCTGGAGGCTGAACGTAGGACTATTAAATAACAAGGGTTTAGTAAATGAAATAAAAGAGGACATAGCCAGATACAAAGAAGAAAATGACAATGGGGAGTAGATCCGAATATTTTATGGGATGCACTGAGGTAGTAATACGAGGCAAATTGATAGCGAAGACAGCACTACTTAAGAAAGCCAGAATGGAGACGTATCAAAATCTAATAGGAAAACTGAAAGAACTAGAGAAGAAACACCAAAACTCAAAGGACCAGGAGACACTTAAGGGAAATCAAGGATGTGAGGGGAAGAATAAACAGGGAACTACTGACAGAAATAGAAAACAAAGTAAGATATATGAAACAGACATACTATGAGGGAGGCCGAAAGCGGCTAGACTTTTGGCTAGAAGGATTAGGACACAACAAAAACTAAACACGATACATACAATAAGGGATACAAAGACTAACAAGATATTGAGAGAGCAGCTGAAATAGAAAAGACATTTGAAGAATACTCAAGAGAATATACAGGCAACCGATAGCAACAGAAGAAGATGAAATAGAAATGTTTTAAGGAAAGTTAGATTTGCCATCGATAGGGAAAGGACAGAACGAAATATTAAATGCAGAAATCACAGAACAAGAAGTAGAGGATGCAATTAGTAGAGCAAAGAATAGCAAATCTCGGGTAGTGACGGATTCCCATCAGAATTCTACAAGGACATTTAGACAGGAACTAACTCCCATATTAGAAGCAGCATTTAGACACACGATGAAAGAGGGCATAATGCCACCCTCATGGAAAGAAGCCATAATTACCACAATACCAAAAGAAGGAAAGTATAAAGAGCTATGTAGCAGTTTCAGACCTGTGTCCATACTTAACGTGGATTACAAGATGTATACATCGATAATATCCAAAAGATTGAGACGTTTATGCCAGACATCATAGATGAAGATCAGACCGGATTCATTAAAGGAGACAGACGCAGGATAACATAAGGAAGACATTGCAGATAGTGGTTTAGACAAAGACGCTATGAGAACAATTAAAGCACTATATCAGGAACCGACAGCAAGAATTAAGGTAAATGGCAGCCTGACGGACCGAATCAAACTAGAGAGGGCTACCAGACAGGGCTGTTGTCTTTTGCCGACACTCTTCGATGTATTTATCGAACCACTGGCACAATTAATTAGACAGACTAAGGACATCAAAGGGCTAGAGATAAAGGGGACAGAACACAAACTAGGTTTATTCGCAGACGACGTGATAGTATTATAATATGAGACAGCCAGACACAAGCTTCCCGGCACTGATGGATCTACTGAAAGAATATGGGCACTACTCAGGATATAAGCTTAACGTGACGAAGACACAGACCTTAACATGGAACTATACTCCAACGACAGAAATTAGGGAAAGGTACGGAATTAGATGGGACATGGACAAGATTAAATACTTAGGGGTAAACATCACAAGAGGAGTGGGGAAACTGTTTGATGCAAACTTTATACAGATTAATCAGAACATCAAGAGAGACTTAGAAAGATGGACAGTAATGCTCTAGACTTCAACTCAAGGATAGAATTCATCAAGATGAACATACTACCAAGGTTATTATACCTATATCAGTCTTTACCCATACCAATACCACAAAACCAATTCAGAGAATGGGACAGACTGATATCAAGATTCATTTGGGCAGTTACTCTACAACTACCAAGGAGAAGGGGGGAATGGCAGTACCCAGTCTGAGAGACTATTACTACGCAGCACAGCTCAGAGCAGTGACATGCTGGTGCAATGTAAATTATGAAGCCAGATGGAAATACATTGAAAAGGAAGGGGAGGGATACAATGTACAGGCACTAATAGGGGATATGGAACTATTTAAGAGACAGGAACAATTGCTAGATCCAATCACTAAATTCACTTTAAATATATGGAACACAGTAGTAAAAACACACAAGTTAGAAAAAGAATCCAAGGTCTTGAGATGGGTAACACACGACAATAGATTCAAGAGGGAGAGAAGAGGAGAGG
>NC_140170.1:182162825-182167825 GCF_963971535.1 Notolepis coatsorum | reverse complement strand
AGACAGACAGACAGACAGACAGACAGATAGACAGACAGACAGACAGACAGACAGACAGACAGACAGACAGACAGACAGACAGACAGACAGACAGACAGACAGACAGACAGACAGACAGACAGACAGACAGACAGACAGACAGACAGACAGACAGACAGACAGACAGACAGACAGACTGACTGACTGACTGACTCATGCAGCGGTTGATGTCTCTTCCTCTCTGTCCATAGTGTCCTGTTGGACACGCGTGGAAACAGGACCCGTGGTGGGACATCCCATTCCTCTGCAGGAACAGGAAGAGTCGCTTGGGGCAACGCACACAGCCGTTGTCATGGGAACACTCCAAACAGCTGCTGCAGGAGTCCGACCTGGCCTCTCTGGGAGCTGGAGGATAGAGCACAGAATGGACCTTTAATTCAAACCTTTATTTCCACTCAAAGAACACAGAGGTCATTTACAGACACGTGTCAAGTGGCGTGCGTTGAAGAATGTAACTGAACACATTAGAATAGAGTAGAATTAGGGATGTTCGATATTTTTATTTACCGATATCCGATATACCGATATTGTCCCAACTCCCAATTTCTGATACTGATATCAACCGATACCGATGTATGCAGGGTTCCCCCCGCCCCCCCAAAAATAACTAAATTATTTCAGGTAACTAACACTACATATGTCTTGGAATTTGCAACATTATGCATACTTTTGACAATAAAAGTATGCATTGATGTGTTAATTTCACTGGATGCATTCAACAAGGCATTCTAAATGTAAACATTATCTGTGCATCTCCCCTTTTCTTCTCTCTCTCCCTCTGGTTCTCACTCTCCCTTTATCTTTTTCCCTCTCTCTTTCCTTATCTCTCCCTTATTTATTGTAATTTTCCTTGTATACTATTGCTACTGTAATTATTTTATTTTATCTACTTGTATGCATGTACATAACCTTGTTTTTCTTGCAGCCTCTCACCCCCCCTGCCCCCCTCATAAAAATCTCATAAACAAAATATATTACATTTTAATGCCAATACCGGCCGATAATAGGGATACAAGGGGGGGGGGGTCCAGAGCTTCACTGTACTATACAGTCCAGTATCTATATACACTATAGATACAATATAAAATATAAATACAAATACAAATACAAATACAATATAATGTGGTGGACACTAGATGGAGGTGTCTCACTTCAGAATGGACACTGATTGGGTGGTAAGAAGGAGTTGACTTAAGGGTGTGGCTGTACCTTGGTTCGGTTGGATTTGTTTGGAAGTAAAGTTCAGAGACTCGATACTCCATCTGCTCGTCTCATTGATTCACTTCCACAATAATATAAAAAAGTACAAATACAAGATAGTCCAGTGATATGAGTCTCTAGTTCTCAAGTCCAGAGTTCTGACAGTGATAGTTCTGGCAGCAGAGCCGGCCGTCCGAGCCCTTTGTTGTAGAGCTTGATGGGTGCCGGTATAAAGGACCGGCCCAGTCGGTTTGTGGTGTGTCGGGGGGGGATGAGTCTTAGGCTGAACATGCTCTTTATGAGGGGGTGAGAGGGGTTCTCCAGGATGACTTCTAGCTTTTTCCTCATTCTCCTCTCAGCCACCACCTCTAGATTATCCAGCTCACCACCCACTACGGAGCTAGCCTTCTTCACCAGCTTGTTCAGCTTGCTGGAGTCCCTCGAGCTAATGTTAACAGATGGGGTAGAGTAGATTATAGTAGAATACTGGGTAGAGTGGAGTGGATTATAGTAGAATATACTGGGTAGAGTAGATTATAGTAGAATATACTGGGTAGAGTAGAGTAGATTAGAGTAGACAGACTGGGGTAGAGTAGAGTAGAATAGACTGGGTAGAGTAGAGTAGATTAGAGTAGAATAGACTGGGTAGAGTAGAGTAGATTAGTGTAACGCTCCCCAGGTTGTGCGCCATCCTGTGGACTAATTCAGGTGGTGCAGCTCTTGTCTTTATTTATTAATGTGTTTCATGTGATTCTTATCAATCTGTTGTCTGTACATTTGATGTCTGTCTTGTCTGTGATGTTACACTCCCTGGTCTAATGTCTTCCCTATCTGTGTTGTTTTTGTGTGTATTTATATTTCAACCTTGTAATGTTCTGTGTCACTCTGTTCTCCCCAGCTGAGTCTAATCACCAAATTACCCTCCTGTGTTAATCAGTGTCTGTATGCCTGTGAGTTCCTGTCTTCCCTGTCGCATCATTACACTATGTTCCTGGTTCCTGTCTGTGTGCTCGTTTGCTTGTTAGCCGTTCACTGAACTTTGTTTGTAAGTAGCTTAAAACTGTCTTGTCGAAGTGTCTATTGCTCCTTGTCACGTAGGATAGAATTAGTTATAGTTTATGTTTTGTAGGGCAAGTAGCACGTTTGGAGACTTGCCCTCTCTGTGTGTTAAGCTACCCGTTCCAACATTAAAGGAGCATTGCTCACTTCAAGATCCAACTTTTGTCTTCGTCTCTCCTCTGCTGGTCTTCGCCTGGGTTCCACTATTATAATGCCTAATCGTAACAGATTAGAGAAGAATAGACTGAGGTAGAGTAGAATAGATTATAGTAGAATAGACTGGGGTAGAGTATACTAGAGTAGAATAGACTGAGGTAGAGTAGATTATAGTAGAATAGACTGGGGTAGAATATAATAGATGATTGTAGAATAGACTTGGGTAGAGTAGAATCGATTAGAGTAGAATAGACTGGGGTAGAGTAGAATCGATTAGAGAAGAATAGACTGAGGTAGAGTAGAGTCGATTATAGTAGAATATACTGGGGTAGAGTAGAGTAGAATAGATTTGAGTAGAATATACTGGGGTTGTCATGGTTTTTGCCTTATTTCACTTCTGTGAGGGACAGCTGTCTATCCCTGTTCCCTGTGGTTAATTGCCTCATGGGTCGGCAGGTGTGTGGGCTTGATTGCACCTGATGCAGTGCAGCTGTGCCTATGGCCATGTGGAGTCTATTTAAGTTTGGAGATCGCAGTGTCAACTGCTTTTTAATTTCCTAGTGTTGGCTGTCCTTTTGGTCACGCTCATTATATTGAAGTGTAGTCTGATCTCTGATTCAGAATTGAGCTTTATGGTAGTCATTCTTATTTTAGGCTACTCACGTGATTCTACACATAAACTCCCTTAGTGGAGGTTTATTGTTTTACATTTTCCAATATAAACTCCTTTATTAGGAGGTGTCCTTGTGGCTTATTTACTTTTATACTATACCTCTTTATTGAGAGTAGTCCTGTTTTTTGGGACTTGATTTATTTTCTTAATTACTCACTCTCCTAAAATATCTGCGTAAGCAGTCTAGTGGTTGCCCGTTTCACGGATAACTTTAAGAGTCCCTGTTATCTGCTCATGACCCACACACACACACACACACACACACACACACACACACACACACACACACACACACACACACACACACACACACACACACACACACACACACACACACACACACAGCCCTCACAGGGGTAGAGTAGAACATATTACAGTAGAACAGACTGGGGTAGAGTAGAGTAGATTATAGTAGAATATACTGGGGTAGAGTAGATTATAGTAGAACATACTGGGTAGAGTAGATTATAGTAGAATATACTGGGGTAGAGTATAATAGATTAGAGTAGAATAGACTGGGTATAGTAGAATAGATTAGAGTAGAATATACTGGGGTAGAGTAGATTATAGTAGAATATACTGGGTAGAGTAGATTATAGTAGAATATACTGGGGTAGAGTATAATAGATTAGAGTAGAATAGACTGGGTATAGTAAAATAGATTAGAGTAGAATATACTGGGGTAGAGTATAATAGATTAGAGTAGAATATACTGTGGTAGAGTCGAATAGATTAGAGTAGAATATACTGTGGTAGAGTCTAATAGATTAGAGTAGAATATACTGGGGTAGAGTCGAATAGATTAGAGTAGAATATACTAGGGAGAATAGATTAGAGTTAGAGTTATACGTCAGTCCAGGGACCTGCATATACCTTATTGTGGTACTTCACTTAGGCATTTCTCAGTGAGGTATAGAGGGTCCAATCTTTGGAATGCAGCTGATCCTATGCTGAAAAAATCTCCATCTCTGCTTATTTTTAAAGCAAACTACAAAAAAATGCTCATATCCAAAAGTAGTAGATAGATAGATAGGTCATACATGTAGGTATGCATTTGGTTATGTGGGTGGGTAGGTTTGTAGGCAGGTGGGTGGATTGTTATATAGTATTATGTACGCAGCAGTGGAGGTTTCTCTATGACAACACGTGAAACACAAATTAACTCATAATTCATAATTATTATTAATTTACATATACCTATATATTTTATTATTATTATTATTATTATTATTATTATTATTATTATTATTATTATTATTATTATTATTATTATTATTATTATTATTATTATTATTATTATTATTATTATTATTATTATTATTATTATTATTATTATTATTATTATTATTATTATTATTATTATTATTATTATTATTATTATTATTATTATTATTATTATTATTATTATTATTATTATTATTATTATTATTATTATTATTATTATTATTATTATTATTATTATTATTATTATTATTATTATTATTATTATAAATGTTTTCCTCTGTAAAAAAAAATGCCAGTGAATTTTTTTCTTCTTCAAAAATTGCCAAAATTACCAGCTCTGAGCAGGCCTGCACTGCAGTAATGCCTGCAGTAATTATTCGTGCAGAATAACTGCACAGGTTGACCCAGGGTTAAATAAATAATAAATAATAGCCAATCAAAATAGGCTATTAATGTCATCTAAGCACGGTCTGTGCATTTAAACTCTTGCCATTGAATGGAGGATTTAATGATTGACAGCCCTTGACATCCAATACACGGAGGTTGAATGATTGGCAGCCTTGCAAATCCAATCATAGTATGGCTCCTACAACTGCAGCTCTGTAGCTACACGGTTGTTTCTCCCCTCGCGGGATTGATTGATTGATTG
>NC_140170.1:182007825-182157825 GCF_963971535.1 Notolepis coatsorum | reverse complement strand
TCCCCCACACATTTACATTTAGTAATTTAGGTTAGTTTATTAGGAGTGCATGACAGTAAGGTTAGTTAGGGTTAGATTTTTTTTAATTTTTTTTTCAGATAATGGTTGAAGAAGTGCGTCTTTAGTCGACGGCAAAATATTGGACGGGTTTCGGCTGTCCTAACTGTGGTGGGCAGTTCGTTCCACCATTGTGGAACTCACTCCCTCCAAAGATCCGGAGTGCTACATCCCTGCACTCTTTCAAATCCCAACTCAAAACCCACCTTTTCACCAAATTTGTAAATGACTCTGCCTGATTTCCCCTTTTTCTTTTGTTTTCTTTCTTTTCTTTCCTTTTGATTAATATTTAGTTGTTACGTTGTTCCCTGTCCCCCTCCCTTAGCTGTTAAGCGCCTTGGGTCTCCTGAAAGGCGCTATATAAATTTAAGATATTATTATTATTATTATTATTATTATTATTATTATTATTATTATTATTATTATTATTATTATTATTATTATTATTATTATTATTATTATTATTATTATTATTATTATTATTATTATTATTATTATTATTATTATTATTATTATTATTATTATTATTATTATTATTATTATTATTATTATTATTATTATTATTATTATTATTATTATTATTATTATTATTATTATTATTATTATTATTATTATTATTATTATTATTATTATTATTATTATTATTATTATTATTATTATTATTATTATTATTATTATTATTATTATTATTATTATTATTATTATTATTATTATTATTATTATTATTATTATTATTATTATTGTGGGTCAAGGACTGAGAATAGGCGGCTTCTCCTTGATGACCCTCCCGGAGCTCGGATAGGAGTGGGTCTGAGGCGGCCAGAAGATGCAGAGCGTAGGGCAGGGCTATTCAACTGGCGGCCCGCGGGCTGATTCTGACCGGCCCGCCAAAGATTACATGATAATAAAAAAAAAAAAAAAAAAAAAAAAAAAATATTTTTTTTTTTAATATTTTTTTTTTTTTTTTTTTTTTACTTTTTTCTTTTCATGTCAACGTTCACACGCACAATTGAGCCAAAAGTCACTCAATTAATGACAGATTTCATTGATAAATTGAGGGAAAACTTTGCAAGTCGATTTGATGAATTTGACATGTCCAGAGAATTGATGCATTTTGTGAGCAACCCATTTGCCAATGTAGCTGCTATTTCCACAAAAGGACAAGAGTGCCTTGCATCACTTCACATTAATGAAGGTCTCCTGCAACTTGAAATAATTGAGCAAGCATCATCTGCTCTGAAGCAGGCACTTGAGAATGAATCCACCACAACATTTTGGATAAAGTGTATTCATGTCAACACATTCCCCAAAATAAAAACGCTGGCAATATCTGTGCTAACAATGTTTGGCTCAACATACACCTGTGAATCCAGTTTCTCTCACATGAATGCCATTAAAACAAGCAACCGTGCCTCCTTGACAAATGAGCATTTGCATCACTGTTTGCGGGTAGCCCTCACTTCCTATGAACCCTCTTTCTCTGCCATTGCCCAGTCAAAGAAGTGCAATCTCTCTCATTAGATGTGTGTATGTAGGCTAGGCCTGTCTGCCCCCCACCCCCCCCTGATGTTTGAGAGTTAAGAGTGGACAATAAGTGCTAATAAGATGCTGTGATTTGCTGTTGTTGCACAGACATGAAGCACTTTTTCATAAGCTCAGCTGCACTATAAATGTGTTTTTTTGTTCAAGTGTTGATGTTAGAATGTTCAGATGCACATCATGCACTTGTTTGTTTTTTATTTTATATTTATATTGAAATGTTGAAGAGGAGATGTTGCAGTTGTTGCACAGTCATAAATGAAGCACTTTTTGCAGGAGATGTTGCAGATGTGGCACATAAATGAAGCACTTTTTTTGAAAAGTATACTACTTTTGCAATGTAGTTAAATAAAAGTTGTGAAAATGTGGTTGTGTGTTGTGTCAAGTGTACATATATTCATAGCACGGGGAGGCGCCGTGGCAGTCCGGCCCCTGGCCCCTTGGGTTTCTGACAATGTGGCCCCCTGAACAATTTAGTTGAATAGCCCTGGCGTAGGGGTATTGAGGGTGTGTAGTTAGAGACCATTGTCCGGAGGTAGGAAGAAGTGAAGCTGAAAGCTCCTCCCCCACGCCCTGAAAGCTCCTCCCTCATGTCCTGGAAGCTCCTCCCCCACACCCTGAAAGCTCCTCCCTCATGTCCTGGAAGCTCCTCCCCCACACCCTGGAAGCTCTTCCTCCAACGCAAGTGACTGACAGCACTGCAACAAGTTTCCGATGACGCTGAGTGAACGTATAGCATCAGCTCATTATACGTATATACTTATTTTAATATCTTGCCTCAACCAGAGTTAGCATCTTGTTCATATGGCTCACTGTTATACAGACTATGCTGTTCTGCTCCAGTGACCCTCTGTCTGCTGCTCAGCAGATCACAGCACTCACAGGACCCTCTGTCTGCTGCTCAGCAGATCACAACACTCACAGGACCCTCTGTCTGCTGCTCAGCAGATCACAACACTCACAGGACCCTCTGTCTGCTGCTCAGCAGATCACAACACTCACAGGACCCTCTGTCTGCTGCTCAGCAGATCACAACACTCACAGGACCCTCTGTCTGCTGCTCAGCAGATCACAACACTCACAGGACCCTCTGTCTGCTGCTCAGCAGATCACAACACTCACAGGACCCTCTGTCTGCTGCTCAGGAGATCACAACACTCACAGGACCATCTGTCTGCTTAGTCCTTGGACTGTATGAGAACCTGGTTCCCTCTACGGCCCCTCGCTTGTATGACTACCCTGCCCCACGTAAGCCCTGGACTGTATGAGTACCACCATTGTGTATGACCTATACCCCTGCCTGATTACTCGACCATTGATATAAATTAGAGGTGGGCATAGATGAATTTTTTTAATCTAGATTAATCTATCTGCAATCCTGGATTTATTAAAATGGCTAAAAAAAAAAAAAAAAAACTTGCCGAAGGCATTCAAAATATGCGTGTTCTACCCAAATAATGACCAGAAGTAAGTCCTTACTTTTTCTTTCCTCCTTATGTTTCTCAGGCCAGGTGGCCCATTACACCATGAGCCCATCTCCCGTTTACAAAATGCATTACAGACTGTTTGAAAAAGCTGTTTTGCTATGATAATTGGTAATGAAATATCAAAATAATGTTCAATAAGATGTACTTGTGTTTAATAAGTTGTTTTATTCAGAAGTTAACACAAATAAATAATATTACCAGTACAGTACAGTATCTAGCACTCTCAGGAGCAAAACAGAAAGAATCATTTCAAACTTGAACTATGTGACATGGCTTGAATCAACTGCTCCAGTGGAGTTGCTCAGTGGCCAATGGTGTCAACTGTGGTTGTACTGGGCAGCTCCCAGGTGTGAATGGAACTGTGTGAATGTGAAGCAGGGCGTTCCTGAAAAAGAGCATCTGTGCTCAGCGAACCTACCCTGGGTAAATAAAGGTAATTAATGCGTTAATTATATTATAGCGCGATACTAGTATAGCGTTAACGCAGCACGTTAACGCCGTTAACGGCCCAGCTCTAATATAAATAAACGCACCCGTTATTTGGGTCATACCAAGACCTGTCTGCATTGTCTGTGTTCTGCATTTTGGGTTAAGTACGTCCAGCCGTGACACAGGTAAAAGAGAATGTCCTCAGAGGTACAAATATTCAAATGTTCAACACCAAGCGCCGTCGTCTCCTGCTGTGATCTTCAAAAGTCTGTGAGTTTACAGTTACAGGCTGGTATTTTCTATTTCAGTATTGTTGTCTATTGGGTACCATATCGTTTTTGTTGGGTGTAAAATTGGATTTCGTGCTACTGTTCCTGCACCTGCCAACTGTGTGTGTGTGTGTGTGTGTGTGTGTGTGTGTGTGTGTGTGTGTGTGTGTGTGTGTGCGTGGTGCGTGCGTGTGTGTGTGTGTGTGGGGAGCCATACTGTATTATTCTGCTGTGTCATATCATACTGTGTTATTGTGTTGATGGGGCGGCGCCGACTCGCCGAGTCATACTGTACTGGTCTACTTGTGTTTGATGGGCCGAGCCACAGGCTGCTGTATACATGTACTGTATGTTCTGCCATGTCAGCAATATCTTGCAAGACGCTTAGAAATGCTCCGACGGCGACATCAGGCCATTCATTAATTTCAACCTAGAACCTAAATGATCTCTCTCTCTCTCTCTCTCTCTCTCTCTCTCTCTCTCTCTCTCTCTCTCTCTCTCTCTCTCTCTCTCTCTCTCTCTCTCTCTCTCTCTCTCTCTCTCTCTCTCTGATTCATAATCAAACCAGACCTCCTGCAGGCAACCACTGTGTGTGTGTGTGTGTGTGTGTGTGTGTGTGTGTGTGTGTGTGTGTGTGTGTGTGTGTGTGTGTGTGTGTGTGTGTGTGTGTGTGTGTGTGTGTGTGTGTGTGTGTGTGTGTGTATATATATTTGTGTTGTGTGTGAGTGTGTGTAATATTCAGAAAGAGAGGGAGAGAGAGAGCGAGGGAGGGAGAAATATATAATATATATTATTTGGCTTAAATATGAATATTTTTTATTAAAAACATTTTATTAATAAAAACTATTTTAAAATAATTTTATTTTTTGGCATCCTCTGTTATTTTACCCACGCGACGCCACTGGTACCATTGACTCAGAATGGTCTGTTTTATTGAAATTGTCACAGCAGTATTAATAGTTTGTTTATACTTCAGAAGTATGATATTTAAACATGGTCCCCAAAATGAAAGGAAGCTAATGAGGAGCCTGACACCTGGGAGGAATGGGGGTGTTGCAGCGTTGGGGATGTTTTAAAAATATAATTTAATATATAATGAAATATAATAATTTGTGCTTTACCAATAAATTTGGTCAGCAGCCGCCACTGTGCGAGACACACCTCTTGACTAAAGATACGACAGCGGCTCGGGAGGTAGAGCAGTCGTCTGGTAAATTAGAGGTTCCCGGTTAGATTCCCGCTCCTCCTGGGCAGTGTGTCGAAGTGTCCTTGAGCAAGACACTTAACCCCTAATTGCTCCCGATGAGCAGGTTGGCACCTTGCATGGTTGCCTCTGCTGTCTGTTTGTGAATGTGTGAGTGAATGGGTAAAATGTGAGGAACAAATTGTAAAGCGCTTTGGATAAAAGCACTATATAAATGCACCATTTACCATTTAAACAGCAGCTGAATCCATGTTCATATGAGAATAGGTGGAGCACTGATTTATGGCAAGAACATGGTTTATAGAAAATGCCTGTCAATAAATCAAGCTCACATCAAGTAGACCTAAACCACACACAACCATAAATAATAATAATGTGACCTCATATTTCAGTAATATGAAAGAAAACATTTGACTATGAGGCACGGCCTGTGTACAGATGTACTGCAGGTGCACAGGGGTCAGGGGAGAACACAAACACACACACACATGCACACACACACACACACACACACACACACACACACACACACACACACACACACACACACACACACATGCACAGACGTACACACACACATACGCACGCACACACACACACACATGCACACACACACACACACATTCACACGCACACACACACACGTGCACACACACACGTACACACACGTACACACACACGTACATGTGATGCCCACTAGAAGTGGTATCACGTTAATATCATTAGATTATGTGTCAAAATGGGCGGCTAGGTGGCGCAGTGGGCAAGGCGCTGGCCACCAATGCAGGAGACGATGGGTTCGAGCCCAGCTCTCTGCATTGCTACCAGCTTGGCTGGTCGTTCATACTACAGTTTTTCTCAATTGCTTTGGTGCATTTCTCTGATCAGAATTAAAGTTCTCATAACTGTTAGTTCAACCTCCACAACATTTTGTAATTCGTGCACATCATAGTAGCAGTTTCTCATTCCTCTGAACAAATTGCAAATGCTTTTGGACATGCATCAATTGCTTTCATACAATTCTCTGCTGTTTTATAACATTATCATTTGCTTAGGTCATGTCAGTCAAAATTAACTATACTTATGACTGCTGAATAGTCATTCCCTATAAAACTAATAGTCCTCATTTCATTGCTTGAGTCATTACATACAAATATGTTGAACTAGTTGTCAAAATCTGTCAAGCAAATTTTATACATTTCTTTATAATTTTTTCCCTGAATGGAGCTGGATGCCAGGGAATCGCTGCACACATTCATATATGTTGATGAGGCGGGTTTCAATCTGGCAAAAGGTAGAAGGCGTGGAAGGAATCGCATTGGACAGAGAGCAACCACTGATGTCCCAGGCCAACGAGGAGGGAATATTACAATGTGTGCAGCCATCTCAGAAAACGGCGTCCTCACCCATAATGCCCCGCATTGGTCCATACAACACACAACATCTGCTGACTTTTTTAGACACTCTTTACAGGAACATAATCCCTGAGAATGAGAGGGGTCTAAATGGCGACCATCTGACCAAGTACGTTGTTGTATGGGATAATGTGCGTTTTCACCACGCAATTCTGGTCACACAGTGGTTTGCAGCACATGAAAGGATGCTGGTGGAATATCTCCCTCCCTACTCCCCATTCCTGAATCCAATAGAGGAGTTTTTCTCTGCCTGGAGGTGGAAGGTATACGACCGGCATCCACATACCCAAATGGCCCTGCTAGAGGCCATGGATGCAGCATGCGGTGACATCACAGCACAGTCCTGCAGAGGGTGGATTCGCCACTCAAGGAGATACTTTCCTCGCTGCATTGCCAGGGATGATATTCGCTATGATGTTGATGAAAATATGTGGCCAGACAGACAGGAACGTCTGGATGTGAATGAATGATTTACAGTACTGTGTATGTTGTATGTTCCAATTCAGTTCCAATATGTACTGCAATATTGTTTACAGTTGTGCATAGCTCTACCCAAAGGCCAAAGGGTGTTTCTTGTAAATTAATTTGTATTTTTCTTTTGCACAATGCTGTGAACAAATTAAAATTGCAAAGAGCATATGCAGTAAAAATGTGAAACATACGTGTCTTGTACTCATTTACCTCACTAAATACAACAATGTGTAACTGTAGATTTCAAATGGCTGTGCAAATAGTGTATAGTGCTGTCTTGAGCATTTTCAGAAAGTGTCACCTAGATCTGACTTTTTTTGCATTGGAAAACACTTACAGAGTGAACTGTCATAACGAAAACATGGCAAAGCCATTTGACTATCTTGTTCATAAACAATGGTGTCAGGACTTTTCATTTTGATGACAGTGACACTCAGGGGCGGACCTAGCACATTTGGCGCCCTAGGCGAGATTCACCACTGCGCTTTTTTTATTTAATTTATGGCTTTTGCCTCTTCATAGTTCTCTAATGTTAGTATTTCTTTCCTCAACGCTCAACACTTGACCGATACCCATCAATGCACAGCGCTCTAGCATGTTCTGACTGTGAACACCTAAAGCTGAGGCTCAGACCGACCGACCGTTTTAGATTTTTGGCTCATTTTCCCTTATGTTAGACATTTTTTATGTAAAAATAATGGTTGCAGATATAGAGGGGGCGCCAAAACTGCAAAAAAAAAATAATAATAAAAAAATTAAAAAATTAATTAAAAAAATGATTTTTTTATTTTTTTTAAATTTTTTTTTTGGCGCCCCCCTCTGGGTGGCGCTCTAGGCGACCGCCTATATCGCCTGTAGGAAGGTCCGCCCCTGGTGACACTTTCATTAACATGAATACTTGCTTTTGAGAAATGAACTATCCATTTTGAGCAAGTGACACGCTTCTGCAGGTTATCACCTAGGTTTTGCAGTTTGTACTAATTGTTTTGAGAAATGCACTAACAGTTATGAGAACTTTAATTCTGATCAGAGAAATGCACCAAAGTAATTGAGAAAAACTGTAATACAATTGGCAGTATTAGGGGGTGGGAAGCTGGTGGGTGGGGATCGGACGTTGTGGACAGCGACTCCTACAGGTCGGTTGGTGCGCCTGCACAGTAGAATCAGGAAGCAACGAGGGTGTCCCTCCCATGCAGACCCTCGCCGCTGAGAGATCGCGCTGTGCAGGTGAAAAGATGCGACGGCTGCTTCCTCGAGTACCGGAGGGGACACGTGATGCAAGGCTTCGTCCACATTGCAGCCGGCTTGTGGGAGGCATGGCCAACAGCGTTCGAGACAGGGGAGGGTAGAATTGGACAATACGAAATTGGGGAAGGGAGAAAAATAGAAAATGGGGAGGAAAAGTAGATAAAAAAAAAATATTATGTGTCAAAACATTGTGAACATACTTGTATAGTATTACCTCCATTAGAAATAAGGTAGAACAGTCATATCATACTTTTTTTTTTAAACTTTGACCAGTCAGCTGGTTCTTTTTAGCGTTTATTGCTTTTTCTGGTCAAGCATGACCGACAGAAACAGGTTGAATAGGATATAGATCGGGGGAAAGACACTCTGAGAAAATACGGCGAGTCCGGGAGTCGAACTCGTGTACCCCAGATCCGTGACGCGCACGGTTGTCCCCGATGCCGAAATAGCGCCGAGATACGCGGTGAGCTACTGGAGATCCCCTGTCATATCATACTTAATGGGTAACATTAATATAATTTGGTCAATAGGTGGCAGTATAGGACTTGTGTTCAGTAACTTCGCCTTCTAGGGGACCGTACCCTGCTGTCTAGGGGCACACGAGGCAAGCTGATCCTCACAAAACGAGAGGATTCAGACCCAGTAACATCATGTCCGCGCCTCCTTTTGTCCATGACTAACTACAACCTGTTTTATAGGTGGGTGATACATTACAAAACACACATAAAGGTTAACAATGATACATGCAATGTCGAGAGCCCAATGAGGTTATGTTTGAGTCAAGTTTAAGAAGTTTAAGACGACGAGTAAAGAGTGGTTTAGAAGTTGACCGTCAATGACGCCGTGTCTCGTGGCACGTTAAATAAAGTGTTGAAATACAATTCCCCATTAATCATTAAAGTGTCGGAGCTAAGTATCTCCAATGGGGTTATAAAGGTTATGTTTGGGAAATTGTTTGAGTTGAAATGCTGTTTGGTAAATTAATATTGACATATTTGGTATAAGTGTTAACAGATGGTTTGGAGACTAGCATTAGCCCACGCTAGCTAGAAGTTAGCTAGGTACTGGAGCCGTCCATCGTGCTCGCTCTCTCTCTCTCTCGCTCGCTCTCTCTCTCTCTCTCTCTCTCTCTCTCTCTCTCTCTCTCTCTCTCTCTCTCCTTCTCTCTCTCTCTCTCTCCTCTCTCTCTCTCTCTCTCTCTCTCGCTCTCTCTCTCTCTATCTATCCCGCTCTCTGTAAATGTAAATATAAATCTATTCCTTTGGGTTTCACCATGGTCACTGGTTAGTAACTCCTAGTAAGGCTGAGATCAGCCATAATATACACATATATATAAATGCACTTTCGAGGCACATTGATTAAAGGTTCAAACGAACTTGAGCTGGAACACAAATATGAGTGACACAGAGGGGTTGAGGTATTCCTGTGCACTATAGAATAGTGGATATGACGGATGATGATAAAGGTAATAGCTATTGATGTAAGGAATTGTTTGACAGACAATTAGAATGACAGTGTTTTATTAAAAGAAGACAGATACAATGTTCTCTTCCAATATGCCTAGACTGAGATTAACAGGAGAATGCTCCCTTTTCAGGTGCTTATATTTAAGACACCAAATATGCATGAAGACATAATTAATTACAATGTACAGTATATAATGCTGGATAATATACATTTGAAAGGAAAATGCTACTGAAGTGAACCAGGGTATCCTAAAAGGGTAGAATGTGTACTGTAATGATATGAATATGCCTTTGAATTGATGACAAGAACGGAACTATAATTGAATGTAAGATAATTGAACTAAGTGATTGTATGATGTTAAGATGATTGATTGAAGATTATTATGACTAAATGAATGATGTTGTAATAAACACAAAACGAGAGGATTCAGAACCAGTAACATCATGTCCGCGCCTCCTTTTGTCCATGACTAACAACTACAACCTGTTTTATATGTTACATATATCTGCTATCAGGTGCCATATCCTGGTACCTGTAACATACACACACACGTGCACATACACACACACACACACGCACGCATGCACACACACACACATGCACGTACACACACACGCACGCACACACACACACACACACACACACACACACACACACACACACACACACACACACACACACACACACACACACACACACACACACACACACATACACACACGTACACACACGCACATACACACACACACACACGTAGTTTTATTGAATATTTGGATATAATTTGTAATATGATACATAATGCCACGGATTCCGACCAGGAACTACTTTTGGCTGCAGATATGAATGTTAATTGGTTTGATAGAAATTGTTTTTTTGAAAAGAAGGCTGATCAATGCAGCTTCTGTTTGCAACCTGTCACAGATCATGAACCTCCCAACCAGAATACATATTAATCAAGATGGTTCTAGGTCATCAACTTGTATTGATTACTTCATCACTAATGCTCCTGAAAAATGCTCGAATGTTATTTCTGTTGCTGTGGGTTTTAGTGGCCACAACTTAATTGCATTAACTTGGAAAGCAAAAGTACCAAAAAGTGGGCAGATGATAATTAATAAGCGTGTGTATAAGGTTTTCTCAGAGGAGACGTTTTTAGAAGAATTTAAAATAAGTGAATTGGGAGGTTGTGCTTGAGGGTAAGGATACAGAGGCTGAATTGTCATCTTTTGTGTCATTATTTTCTAGGATTTGTGATAAACATGCTCCAATTAAAAAGCTGATAGTCAGAACAACTAAAACACAGTGGCTTGATAAAGAATTAAAAACAAGTATGACAAAGAGGAATGCTCTTAAAGAGTCTGCAATTGCCTCTGGTTGATCTTTAGACTGGAAGGCATATCGAGCTCTTAGGAACAGAACCACTAAAATGAATAGACAGAGAAAAAAAATGTATTATCATTTGAAGCTTGAAGAATGTAAAAATTACAGTAAAAAACTTTGGAGGGCACTTAACACATTGGTTGCCAACAACGAGATTTCACGTTATTGGCCGCCATGCGTTGGTTGGTTGGTTGTTATCCGTCGAGCCTGACGTTATCATTGGGAATGGCTCTGAGCTCGAAAAGGGCAAATACCGCCCCCTATCGTCTCCCGGATGGTAATGCACATCATTGGATTGGATTGAGTGAAAAAGTGCATCAGAGAAAAACTCCGGTCCAGGGTTTCCCCATCTCTGTCTGTTACCAGATTCACTGGCGAGGCTCGGAGCAGATTTCGATTATGCGTTTTGGACTATAACGTTCAATAAACGCGATCAATATTTGGAATGGCGATCAGGTATTGGATTCATCTTTTTGCAGAACATCTGATCTGAGGTAAGGAATCTATGTTACCAGTTTTGGGTTAATCAGAGTTGTTTTTCACAGCGTTCACAACGTGTGTGTGTGTGTGTGTGTGTGTGTGTGTGTGTGTGTGTGTGTGTGTGTGTGTGTGTGTGTGTGTGTGTGTGTGTGTGTGTGTGTGTGTGTGGCATTAGGCGCTGAGCGCGGCACGAATAAATGATTTTTCAGCCCGCTTTTGTATCGTGCATAATAACACAAATACTCTCGATAATCTAGCGTTTATTTGAAAACGATTCATAAATCAGCCGGAAAATGACAACGTGTTTTGTGTATTCCAGTAAATGGCTATTTTCACGGAATCTTTTTTTCGTTCTAGAAATCTCCAAAACTATACTCGTATTCAAAACGGTATAAAATGGAAATGTACTGATGAAAAAACAATCCGTTTCGTACATGTTGACTGCAAGCAAGTCATTGATAAGTGACGGTGTATTAGACACATAGCCATAATTTAAGATATAGTTTAATCGCTCGCAAATGTGCTCGTCCTCCCATTGATTAACGTGCTGGCATCCAAGCGATAAATCGTCATATCCGGCTGGCAACCAATGTGTTAATGAAGCTATGGGGAGGGATAAATTCACCAGGACACCTTCCTTCATAGAAGTGGAGGAAACGTTTATTACAAAACCTGTGGAAATAGCCAATTACTTTAATAACTTCTACTTTGTTTATGTAGCAGAGCCTTTATGTCACATTTTCAACTGAGAATGGTATTTTTCCACAGTCCTGGAAGATTGCGAAGGTCACTCCGCTGTCAAAAAACAGTAGTAGAGGCCTTCACAGAACTAACTAGCAGACCTGTGAGCATATTGCCTGCCTTGAGTAAATTAATGGAAAAGATTATAAAAAAAGGTACAAGCTTATTTTTTTAAATATTTTTTTTGATATTTTCCCCCTCCATTTTTCCTCCGATTTTCTCCCATCCCAATGTTAGTCGTATGCCAATTCCCAATCCCCTTCCTGGTCGCTGCGCACTTACCCCCCACAGTCAGATCATCTGGGAGAGTGGAGGCTATCACGTGCTTCCTCCGACACACGTCCAGCCAATCAACCGCTTCTTTTCACCTGGCAGCGCGGATCCTCCCTGAGAGGGCGTAGCGTGTGGAAGGATCACACTATCCCACTCAGGTCCTATCCGCGCTTAGCAGGCGCCCCGACCGAACTGTAGGAGTCGCTGTTTACAACGACCCGGACCCACCCCGCCAGCTTCTCCCACCCTCTAATACAGCCAATTGTATTAGTGTGAACGGCCAGCCAAGCTGGTGACAACCCCGGAGCTGTGAGCTGGATTCGAACAGGCGAATCCAGCTCACAGCTCCGGGGTTGGTGACGAACGCAATCTCCGCTACGCCACCTAACCGCCCTGGTACAAGCTTATTTTGATGGGAACAGCATCAATTCAGAACACCAACATGCATACAAAGCCGGCTACTCCACAAACACAGCACACAAAACGCATGGCGGCCAATAACGTGAAATCTCGTTGTTGGCAACCAATGTGTTAAGTGCCCTCCAAAGTTTTTTACTGTAATTTTTACATTCTTCAAGCTTCAAATGATAATACATTCTTTTTTCTCTGTCTATTCATTTTAGTGGTTCTGTTCCGAACTCCACAAATATATATATTACTGGAATAATATATATGTACTGGAAATACCAGACGAGGTCAGAGGAGTTTGATAATTTTTACTGAGGATGGCCAGATACTGTTGATATTTAAACATTTAACCTGTTAAGCTGGGGGACCCTGCTGTTTTTATCATAAATCGATCAATACAGACCGTATTAATTAATGTTGTGTTTCTTTTGAGTAAACACCTTAACCCTATCAAAACAGCAGTCAAAGTGTATATTTTCAGCACTATGTTTGTTTACCAATGTTTTTAAGAGACGGTCACAGAAACGGTACTTTGACAAATCCAGCAAACCGCTTCAACCTCTGATGGAGGGACAAAGTGTTAGGTTGCAAACCACACAAGGTTACAGCCCAGATTGTACCTCATCCGTTCAGAAGGAAAGCTCTACAGGTGGAATCGCCGACATGTTCTGCCGGTAGCCGAGTCTTCCCCAGCACAACCGATGATGATATTTATTGTATTGTATCGTGTGTGTGTGTGTGTGTGTGTGTGTAGGTGTGTGTGTGTGTAGGTGTGTGTGTGTGTGTGTGTGTGTGTGTGTGTGTGTGTGTGTGTGTGTGTGTGTGTGTGTGTGTGTGTGTGTGTGCGCGTGTGTGTGTGTGTGTGTGTGTGTGTGTGTGTGTGTGTGTGTGTGTGTGTGTGTGTGTGTGTGTGTGAATACATTCAAATGCAACTTGTTCTGCCGGTACCCGAGTCTTCCTCAGCACAACTGATGATGATGATATTTATTGTATTGTATCGTGTGTGTGTGTGTGTGTGTGTGTGTGTGTGTGTGTGTGTGTGTGTGTGTGTGTGTGTGTGTGTGTGTGTGTGTGTGTGTGTGTGTGTGTGTGTGTGTGTGTGTGTGTGTGTGTGTGTGTGTGTGTGTGTGTGTGTGTGTGTGAATCAATTCACTGAGGACTGAGGAACATGACACTCTCACAAGTGAGAGACAAGGACTTTTGGACACTGGACAGCCTCAGTTTTAGGCTCCTGGACCAGACCCACCCTCAAACACGACTAACAGTTGCTACAAGACACGTGCAGGTCGTGTCAGCATGCCAAATCCTAGATACAAGGACTGAGTTTAGTCGTCAATAAAAAAAAAAAAAAAAAAAAAAAGGGGTTAAACTCAGTTGTGTTATTTGGATTCTGCATTTGGTACTGCTGGGTATTTCTGTTTACACAGGGATATTTTCTTATATTTTTACAGGCTGTGGTGGTTATTTGGTGGTTACTGTTATGTTGAGATATGTTACACGTGCTGTATTCTATTGCTGAAGGGAATTGTTTTATTATTCCATCGGGCATGATCTAAGGAAAAGGCATGTAGATCAGTCACACTGTTCACAATGATCTATGTTGAGCTATCACTGATCCCGTATTTAGAGTAACAGGGTGGGTATAAAATAAGCATGCGTGGGAACTGGGGGTTGGTATGCCTGTCATGAGATACCCCTAAATGTGTCCCCTAAACTGTTCTTGTTGTGACTTGTTTTTCGAATATGCGACTTTAATCTCAGAAAGTCCCCTTGTGAAACACAATGTCGTTAATAAAATGATCAAATCAATGTTTATTTGTCACATACTCTGTGAACAACATGAGGTGAAATGCATGAAATGCTTGTATTAGTACGTAGTCGTATCTTCGCATCGTAATATATGTTTTCCATTCGTTTTTTATGAGATAGCATAATATTTCAGAGGCCGCAGTTGACTGATGATTAAAGGCCCTCCCATAGTCGAGCAGACTGTACACAGAGCAGACTCCGCGGAGGTCCGCGCGACTCTTTGAGCTTTCATAGTCGAGCAGATATCAGCGGACTTCCACGGTCTATTTCCTACATTTCTCGCGCCAGTTTACTACATTTCCCACAATTCTTTCGCGCTGTTTACACTTCTGTTAATAATGGCGTCAGGTCAGGTGATGAAGAAGAGCTGGTCTGTTTACTGGCTTTGCGGGATAAAAAGCAGAGACGGTGGTATGTGAGGCCACTCAATGAAAAAAGGGATGAGGAGGGGGAGTTCAGCATGTTCATCTCTCTCCTCGCGCCACCAATCGCTTGCGCGGTTTCACATTTAATGCAGTTCGATGTCAACCAAAACGCAGAGCAGCGTTTTGTGTGACACCAAGTCAGCGGCGCGGACGTCCGCGCGTCAGAAAATAGGAGCTTCGCACTTGGACTCTGCTGTGGGTCTGCTGTCCGCTGAGATCAAAGCTCAAAGAGTCCGTGCCGACCTCCGCGGAGTCTGCTCTGTGTACAGTCTGCTCGACTATGGGAGGGCCTTAACACATTGACGACCAGCATGTAGCGCCGATTTATAGGCCAGAGGACAGAGGTTTGTTTACAAACCGATGTACTTTCTAACAGCTATATATAATTTATAGTATTGCTATCTGTCCATTCTCATTGTTACTTGAGTGCATAAACCGTGCCTTCATAATGGCTTAAAGAAAATAAAAATCCATCGGTTGGTTGTCATTTTATAGCGCCGTGAATATAAGGTTTATCGCAGTTTTCGCCTCGGTTTTTTTCTGGGGAGCTAGATAATAGGCTAAAGGCTAGTCACGTTATATCAAACGCCATTTCTGCTGTATATATAGGAATGAAATAAAACAAACTGCGTAGCATCCGGACTATTACAGAGCATCTATGGATGAAATGGGGGTGGCGGGGAACGCCGATGAGTATTATTGATTAGCAATACAGTGTGCGTTCAAGTAGCCATTTTCACTGATCGATCACATTACGTTTTAAAACAATGTCCAATCCAGCTGTAATTTGGGTGAATAGTATCCTACCGTCAGGCCATGTGATCGCCGGCAGCATTTCGTCATTAGTCATCGGAATCTGGTAGATCGATGTCCATTGGCTAATCATAAATCCCATTATTCCAGGCTGAAATATGCATCCGGTAACAGGATCAAAGATGGAGGGTCTTCGTTTGGAACCGAGGCTCATATGAAACGCCCACAGACAGTGAAAAGATTTTTTTTTCAATCGCCCTCAATGATACTGCAGTGGAGCGATGGCGCCCCTAAGCGGATCTGGCCGGTATTGCATGTTTCGAAAATCAAATATGTGGGTAGGTCCTGCAAGTTGATCGCGGACGTTAATAGCGTTATTAATATGGAATAAAACAATAACAACTCGCCACGAGTTAACTCGTGGCTCTGGTCCTCAACGGGTGGAATCGAATCACGAGTTAACTCGTGCTTGGGCGGCAAAGTGTTAACATGTGATGGGGCCGCTCACTCAGACGGATCGCACTAATGCGTCTCAAGAGGGGGGGGAACCGTCGGAAACGCCAACACCGGGGGTTTCGAAACAATCGTCCCAATTACAATTAGCTGACCAACGATATCGCTCTCCACCTGAGAAACCGCTCACTTTGGTGAGGCCATCCTACTTATAGAGGAACTAGGTCTGCTTTGTCAACAGTTGAATTTGATTTGGCACCAACATCAAACAGCCACCTCGGGTTATCATGACAGGGTAACGGTTAGCTGTTCATTGTCCTCGGTTTGTATTATTTGGATTATGCTTTTTTCTGGAAACGAACAGGGAAGGGCTCCGTTACTCCTAGTAAATAAAACTTGGGAATGCCCTTTAGCTCAAGGAACGTCTGAAATTAGAAACTGGACAATTATATACAGTATAGTATAATAATTATATCCGAGGCAGGAAGGAACTAGAGGAAGCACGATCGAAGTTATTCAACATAGTTTCAGGAGATTTATTTTCCTTCATTCGTGATCGAAGAGCTAATTACTACTCTCCCACATTCTCACGAGTGCCACAACTGCTACCTCCAAGTCGAATGACCAACCATGCAAGGTGCCAACCTGCTCATCGGGAGCAATTAGGGGTTAAGTGTCTTGCTCAAGGACACATCGACAAGCAGCGGTTGAGCATCGACCTATCAGCCCCTCACACGACCCATATCCCAAGTATCAACAGCCTTATTCCTTCCGACAACTTACCCCTCCACTACTCCACAATCAGGGTCCACAGTTTGGGGTCCGCTGGTGTGACGCCTGCTATTCCGATGTACTTTCAGCTGTAAGTGATGTCCAACACCCTCACCAAATGCATAACCACCTGCCGAGTTGGTCTGTTCTCACCTTACACCAACTTCACCCCAGCTGTCAACGGCTCAACAATCAAACTTCTAGGCAGATGAAATTCGGACACCTTCCAACACTTACAGTACTTCCGTGCCAATGCAACCCACATCAAGAAATCTCAGCTCTCCCTCGTACGGGAGTCTTCTACCCACCACCAGAAACCATCCATGTCCCTCAGCCTGGCTGGATGTTTTGGGAGAGTCTGTTCTCCGCTACACAACCTGATCCTAGACGATGACGAAGTTCAGCTGGCTCCACCAAGGCGAAGAGGCATTCAACAGGCATTCATACAAAGCATCCTCCCCTCATCCACGCCAAAGATCCTATGAGTACACCTCAACCATCCTTCTAGACATTATAGAATACACAATGCCTCCCCAATTATTTATTCATCATAGAAGACTAAACTCGGCACTGAAATTGGCATGGTTTTGGTTGAGCCAATGACCACTTGATTCCTGCAGGGACCACCCACACTCAACATGTGTGATTCAGTATTGCCTTGCCATCTCTTCCCAGGTGGCAATTTATTTTAACAAAAAGAATATCACTTACAGCAACTTTAATCTGCTGAATCCCCTCAACCAGCTGCTGCTGTGTTCACTGTATCAGCTGACCTTTCCTTTACCACTGCCCCCTCAACCCGAGCTCTGCGAGATTTGTCTTCATGTGCTTCTCCCGTGCCCTGATAATGTCCGACTAAAGACATTATGTCGAGTGAACCTTGTTTTAAAAGGGTCAGCTCATCCACCATGCCTGGATCATAATCAGCCACATCCCTCTTAGCCTAGTGCCCTTTTACAAAGCCCAGACCCACCCCTCTCCATGCAGCAAGGTTGTACAGCTTATACCCCTGCAGAGGCACAACAAAATTACTCAAGTGTCAACTCTTATTGTGTCAAGTTATTCAGAGTTGGGAACATTTTATTTGCCTTTAGAGCATGCTGTGGGAGTCTCGTTTTATGGGAAAACAGCTGCAGAAAAGCACAAACAAAGTGTTTTTTGACAGTATTTGTTTCGTCAAAGAGAAATTACACTGTGATGCTATTTTTCCCTGTTTTCTTTGTTAAAATATTTGTTTTCATATTCTTTAAAATACACGACTGTTGATTACATTAAGGGGAGAATATATTTTTTATTAATATTTAAAATATTATAAATATGCATTTCTCTGCATGGATTCATGTTAGTACACCTTACAAAATAGAATGCCTCCCAGGCCTACAAAGACACAGACGATGCCTGATCTTGTCCTTAGCCTCTGAGACATAAGTCATGTCTTTTGAAAGGCTTACTGTCATGGTTTGCTTATCATTTAGAGCAGTGGTTCTCAACTGGTCTAGCCTCGGGACCCAACATTTTCCTTAGTCATTAAGTCGCGACCCAAAATTTTGAACCACTATGATTTATGTAAAAAAAGAAAATATTTGCAGTAATACGCAATCTTTCAAAACATGAAATAAACACAAAAAAGTGCAACAAAAGTGCAACTATTGCTAAAAACCCAATGAAATAAAAGAATAATAAATAATATATGCTTCTTAGCAGATTTATTAGCTTAACATAACATACCTAAGTTTGGGGGAACTAATGGGATAACTGGGGTTGCAACAAAAGTGCAACTAGGGCTAAAAACCCAATGAAATAAAATAATATGCTTCTTAGCAGATTTCTTAGCTTAACATAACAGACATACATACAGTAAGTTTGGGGGACCTAATGGGATAACTGGGGTTGCAACAAAAGTGCAACTAGGGCTAAACACCCAATGAAATAAAATAATAATAATAATAATAATAATAATAATAATAATAATAATAATAATAATAATAATAATAATAATAATAATAATAATAATAATAATAATAATAATAATAATAATAATAATAATAATAATAATAATAATAATAATAATAATAATAATAATAATAATAATAATAATAATAATAATAATATTAATATTAATATTAATATTAATAATAATAATAATAATAATAATAATAATAATAATAATAATAATAATAATAATAATAATAATAATAATAATAATAATAATAATAATAATAATAATAATAATAATAATAATAATTATGCTTCTTAGCTTAACATAACAGACCGACAGTAAGTTTGGGGGAACTAATGGGATAACTGGGGTTGCAACAAAAGTGCAACTAGGGCTAAAAACACAATGAAATAAAATAATAACAATAAATAACATATCCTTCTTAGCAGACTTCTTAGCTTAACATCCCAGGGAACTAATGGGATAACTGGTGGTAGACAAAGCAACTCTGAGGTTGTGCTCAATGTCCAATCTGTTTATCTGCTTTGTCTTCAGCTGGACCAGAGCTGAGAAGCCACTTTCACAAAGATAGGTAGTGCAACAAAAAAATTGGATGTGTGTTAAAAAAAAAAGTAATTTTTTTTTATTTTTTTTTATCTTTTTTATATATATTTTTTTTAACACACACATCCACGACCCACTCAAAATGGCCCCGCGACCCACTTTTGGGTCGCGACCCACCAGTTGAGAAACACTGCTCTAGAGGGCCCACATGTGGGCCGTTGCATGTAACCTGTTGAAACTTGCAGGAACCCTGTCTGTCAACATCCACCTTCAGTGAGACCATAACACCTGCCCATCATGAAGATGACGTGTCACCCACCCACCTCTACAAGCAGCAGTATCACCACAACCACTAAAGGTTTGACCTCACAAGACAAGTGTCATAGGCCATACCCCACATGTGGTATCAAGGGGACCAATACAGGTCAAAGATATTGTTTCCCCCCAAAATACAGCAAACATTCGGTTAGCACAGACTCAGTCTTCTGTTTGATATTATAAAAAAAATTAATATGATGAATAAAGATTCAAGATTCAAGAGGTTTATTTGTCATATATACATACCAGGGCATACAGTGAAATGCGGGTGGTCATGCCCGCATCGATTGTGCAATAATACGAATAATAAAATAGACATAACAAACAGGTAATAAGAAGACATAAGATGTGCATGATAAAAATAGACATGCTAAATGCCTCGTAGTTAAAGAAAGCTTGAATTTCGGACTTCTTTATTACATCTCTCCCATCCTCCCCAATTTTGTAATGCACCAGCCACCACTGACACACACACTGGGGGATGTTTTAAAAATAAAATGTTTGCTTCACCAAAAAATGCGGTCAGCAGCCGCCACTGGTGTGGAGCACTTTTGTGGTCTATATGTATATTTATCCTTGTACACCCGTGGGCCTTACCCACTATCTACTGTCTGCTTCATGTGTGCTGTGAGAATGTTCAATTCACTTTAACCACTTGTTGTCTTCACTAGTTTTGTTATTTTTTACTAGTGGGATTTATTTATTTATTTGTGCAGATTTTTCTTTTTTATTATTGTTTTTCTCCGGGCAGTCCGGCAGAGAGAGAGAGGAAGTATGGGAGATAGAGGGGGAAGACATTCGGCAAAGGTCGCCGGGTCCGGGAGTCAAACCCGGGACCGCCGTGTTGCACTGCAGCACTGTACGTGGTGCACCACCCTGGCACCCCGACTAGTGGGATTCTTTACTCATTAAGTCAGGGGGGGAGTGGGGGGTAATGGGTATTTGACTATCCTCATAAACGCACCAGTGTCCTGGGTCTGCTGAGGAGGAAGGGAATAGACTTAGCTCTTCTTAATGAGACCCACCTTATGATGACTGATGTGGCAAGACTGGCAAACCAGTTATATCATGTAATATCTTCATCCTCCACTAGCAACAAAAACGAGAGGTGTCGCTATAGTGACAAGACGTAATTTAGTTATCAGGGTGTTGGATAACGATGGCAAAAGTTGAAAAATCACACAAATTTCATTGTATGCTCCTAACACATTTGATGCAGATTTTCATTTTTTTTTATAATTTTTTAGCATTTTTACAGCTTTTATTGGCCACGCAGGACCGACAGAGGAGAGGGCGAACGGGAGGAGAGGTGGGGAGGACATGCGACAAATAACGACGGGAGCTGGGATCGAAACCGGGTCGGCCGTGTAGGTGCGCGAGGCACTATGGTATGCGCCACGAGGGCGCCCCTTGATGCAGATTTTTTATAAAACAATCACTAGGATAATGTTGGAACTCCATGACTACGCATTTATTGTGGCAACTTTAATACGTGCTGGGATTCAACGATTGACAGATCTGGAACCTCAGAGACATAAGTCAAAAACAATCCTCCGCTGCCCTTCGGGCCCGGGCCCGTGATACTAGTCTAACGGACCTATGGCGCCTAGTTAAAGGACTATTCCTGCCTCTCTGCCAGACACAATACTTTCTCCAGGATTTACTATTTATCCTCTTCTCCCAATCTATTCGACAGCTTCGATGTCTTGCTATTACCCATGGCCCTCTCTGATCATAAAGGTATTTCTTTCACAGCATCGTTTGGTAAACTGACCACAAGGGCCCCAAAATGGCGATTGAATTCATCTTTATTAAAAAACAAAGACTTTTGTACAGAGTTCAAAGAAAAACGTACAGAATTTTTGAGAATGAATATTGACACAGTAAAATAACCTAGAATTGTATGGAACGCAGTAAAGGGTTTTATCAGAAGTCATACCACACTTTTCACTTCCAACTAACATAAAGCACAGTGAACGTGAACATTTTGAAACGTCAAAATTACAAATAAATTCTATTCTTAGACAGCGCGCCAAGTTTTTAATACACAGTACATGTTGTGAAGGGCCAGATTAAACCGAATATATATATTTATTTATATATATATATTTAATTGTATTTGTATATTCTCTAATATTCCCTGATATCCCTTGTATATTCCTTGTACAATATGCATTGAATATCCATTCTAGCCTACTGAACATCCCATAATAGTCTCCATTCTACTATTGGTCGAGACCTTGGTGCCAGGCTGCCATACCCCTCAGACCCAGTTCAAACGTACCGCTCAACATGTACGAACAAGTCCTAGTTCCACGTAGGAATCTGGCTACCGCACCACTAATGGGACTATTTGTTCATAGTGCGTATATATACTGCGCTACTAAAGTAGGACTTCCTTTTCAGTCCAGTTTCTTACCCTCCAATAGAGTCACAGACGTAAAGCCTCCCCGCGACGCCACGTGTGGGAGTAAGGCCAAGTTCGGCTTACCATCGGTATTGAGACATCGTGTATATTAATATTTGAATAGTCATATTTGGCACTATATCGTCGAGTTGGACGTAGTCTATTAAGCTAATAATAGTCTGTTAATATATAGTGCTTCGTGCGGTGAGAATACTACCGTAGTCAGTACCCCATCGTTTCGGGCAGAGAACTGGCTGCTTATCCAGGGTGGTTGACCCCACGTGAAGCTGCACCCGAGGAGCCCCAGAGCCTACGAGCGAGTGGACCTGTATACCGGATTATTCTACCGACGACAGCCCGCCTTCCCAGGCACGGATTATGCTTTGTATACGTTGATTATTCCATGGATAAAGACCCCCGACACTGCCGTGTGTTGGAACCCCCCCCACTGGAGAGGACGCAAGGTGAGGAGACGCTCTGCAAGACGAGGTCGCTTCACGTCTCTCCTCCGTGGACCGGAGGACGCCGGCCCACAAAGAGTCCACCTGCTTTCATCTGTGGTCCAAGGATCGCCGGCGCATTGAACGGCACTACAGTGGGTTCACCTGGGATACCCTTGGCCGGATGAGGCAGCCGGATTCTACCCCCCCCCCCCTCCTACTCCTGTCGGCTTACAAGCGACCGGATTAACCCCCCCCCTAGTGTGTCCAGTCTATAATCATTAAAGTATCATTGCTGTTATTCCTTAAACTATTCCAGGTCGTATATGTACCACCTGCGCCTTCAGAGATTGGACATTCTCTATTGATATACCGACGAATACTCTTGCCATAAAAGTGCATACTAATTCCCATTCATAAATGTGATTGATTTGATTAAGTGCTTGCTCTACACACCATCGCTGTGTAGAAATAAAGACCTATTTCTAATTCGTACATTTGTGTTGGATCCATTTCATCTACGTGACAGTGTTCATCATAATATATTTATGCCGAGTACTGGGTGGCCGAATATTAAGTACAAAGGTAGTGGTAGTAAGTATCATATCTAGTAATACAGTCAGGGAATTGTACCCCTCAGTTACAATTGGTCCTTCGAGCCGGATGGTAATTAGTGTAATATTAATATAGTGTTATTAATATTGAAATGGCCTATGATGAACACTCCACGAAACGATCCTCCTAACCAACGCCCGCAGCGCGAACGACGGCTCCCTCAGTACTTAGAGGCTTACGCTGTCAGTCAACAACCTAGTCTTCTACTAACAGTAAACGCGGTAAGACCAGAAAGTAAAAGTATGTCTAACCCCAACGCCCAGACTACCCCGACCATAGAGGCCCCTACGGGTTCTAATGTAACTGACCAAGTTCACGGTGGGGACCAGTGGGAACCAGACATGACTTCACACCCCGCCAGTACTGAAGAAGTAGTCCCCGATGAGTCCCGGGAGGAATACAACGCTACCGAGAGAGAACTTGGCACGGAAGAAGACGGGGAGAGCACCGTGGAGATAGAGCTCCAAGGCTCCGCAAGGAGTACCCCGAGGGAAGGCTCCCCTATACAACCGCCTTCTCCCAGCGAGGCAGAGAGGACCCTACAGCAGGCTTTCCTCATCAGCCTGAACGCCGCTGCTGAACGCGACCGACTGCAGATCCAGCAGCGGAGCGAAGAAGAGCATATACGTCTAGAAATAAGACGCATTCAGAGAGAAGAGAATGTGGCCCGAGACCGAGCAGACAGCCAGCGAGCAGCTGCTGGTGCTCTACGGGACGCAGAGCGCGACAGACAGCAAGTGCAACTAATAGAACAGCTGATCAGACGGACAACACCCTCTCCCTCCGCCAGAGGCTCCAGGAACTCGTCTAGACACACCTCCAGGGCGGCATCCCCTAGCCGAGTAAACAACCCTGAACTTGACCAACAGACGAGGTCTATACCCCCCACAGACCACCTCCCCCCACCGGTCCAAGCGAGACCTAGCAACCGGGAAGGAGCAGCATATCCTGTGGAGAGGCTAAACCAGAGACTACAAGCACTGGATGACCTAACTGAAGACGAAGAGGAAGAGGAGGAGAACCACGCCCGACGACAGCACAGTACTCTACCGGACCAGGAGGTCCGGTACAGCCCAGGCTATACTCCCGCGGAGCTGCGCTACAGACCCCCGACTCTATACACGGGTGAGCACGACGCACGACCCGCACCGAGGAACAGCACCTGGACAAGCGGGCCATGGTACACTGCCGGTACCAGCCCATACCAAGGAGCGGGAGGAGACTCGCCTAGGAGGCCTCTCCCCCAACGCTCGCCGATGTATCCACAGTCAGCGTCATACATTGGCACGCCTATGGTACCCGACTTCACCCAAGAGAACCGGGCCCAGTATACAGAACTCCGCATGTGTCTGGAGACCATGTTGGTGGATGTATTGGATGAACGCCATAAATACGCCATCCTACTGAAGCACGTAAAGGTACCCCGCGCACATAATATAGCGCTCGCCTACGCGACTTCCACCACCCCATACACAGCAGCGCTGGTAGCATTGGACCAGAGGTATGGGCGCATATGGGATTACGTGATCCAGGAGATCCGACACATCGACCGCTTACCCCCAGCAATAGACAATCGAGCACTGGACGACCTGTCCATCAGAGTGCAGTCCCTGGTAGGGATGTTGGGAGCGCAGAGAGAGAAGGGGAGGCATGAACTTTACACCAACTCAAATGTGGAAAGGATCTTGGAGAAGCTGCCGCCCGCTCGACAGGAGCGTTTTAGGCGGCAGAGAGACCACCGAGACCCGAATGGCCCCGAACCGAACCTCCTCGATCTAGCAGACTTCCTGGCGAGAGAAGTCAGCAGCCTACGGCTAGATACATTCGGACGGAGCACCCCTGGCTCCAGAGAAGGAACCAGACGACTAAATGATGGAAGAAGATCGGTGACTGTGATGCACCAATCGGAGTCAGTACCGAGCAGCAGGAGCCACAGTACCCCCTCCAGAACGGAGAAGTGGAAGATAGTGTGCCCCTACTGTGAGAAAGAACACTGGCTAGCGCAATGTGACTCCTTCCCCAAGCTGAACGCGGAGGAAGCAAGTCAATGGATAAAGTCCAACAAGCGCTGTTTTCGCTGTGCGCGCTCACACATGGCAGCCGAATGCCGCTTAAAGAAAAGGTGCACCAAGTGCGATGGAGCCCATCTGGACATACTTCACGACAGTAACAGACGGCGCCCTTCACCCGCACCATCCAGCAGCAAAGCGAGCGTCATGTACATCGATCCCGCCAGCAGCAGTGGAGCCCGAGTACTCCTAAAAGTAGTGCGTGTGACACTAAGCTACCAGAATAAAGTCCTGGACACTTACGCCGTCCTCGATGACGGGTCAGAGAAGACCCTGCTGCTCGCCTCCGCTGCGGCCCAGCTAGGGCTGCGGGGAAGCGAAACCCAAATGACAATTCGGACAATAAGACGAGATTTGAAGACGATAAAGGGCGAGAATGTCTCATTCTCTATCGCAGCAAGCGGCCAGCCTGAGCGACGGTACCAGATTACAGACGCTTTCACCAGCCAAGAAATAGGACTGTCGCGGTACACATACCCCGTCGCCAAGCTGATGGAGAAATATGTACATCTGCGCAAGCTACCGATCCCGCTCATAGACAATGCTATGCCGACCCTGTTGATAGGCTCCGACCATGCAGACCTCATTGTCCCGATAGACCGGGTTCATACCGGACCCCGAGGCTGTCCTGCAGCAGTCGAGACCCGTTTGGGATGGACTCTCCAAGGCCCGCTCGCCAAATCTCTCAACCGAAGTACAGCCACTAGATGTCTCCACTCCCGAGTCACAGAGGGAGAAACCGCACTCCTGCAACACGTAGACCGGTTATGGACCTTGGAACAAATGCCCTTTAAGAACGGAAAGAAAGACATTCGCTCTAAAGATGACATTTACGCCATTCACCTCCTCGAGACAGGGACCAAGAGAGTCCCGGTCAACGGCGTGTTGAGATACGCCATGCCACTCCTGCGGCGAGAAGGAATGCCTACTTTCCACGCCAAGACAGACGCCACAGAACGGTACCTGCTGAACACGGAGCGGCGCTTAGCCAAGAACCCCGCCCAAGAGAGTGTATACCGCGCTGAGATTGAGAAGCTCATCACAGCGGGACACGTCACAAAGATGGACATTAAAGAGGCTGACCAGACCACTGAATCGTGGTACGTGCCTCACCACAAGGTCCATCACAACGGTAAAGACCGCATAGTATTTAACTGCAGCTACCAGATCGGATCCCAAAATCTGAATAAAGAGTTACTGCCCGGTCCCACACTCGGCCCCTCCCTACTCGGCGTTCTACTCCGCTTCCGCCAGGAAAAGGTGGCCATCAGCGGGGACATTAAAGGAATGTTCCTGCAGGTGAGATTAGTAGAGGAGGACAAGCCCCTGTTACGGTTCCTATGGAGAGAGAAGCCAGGAGATGAGCACCCAGCCATCTACCAATGGGAAGTCCTCCCCTTCTGAACGACGTGCAGCCCCTGCTGTGCTACATTTGCACTACAGAAACATGTAGCAGAGGACCCAGCAGCGGACGAAGAGGTCCGACACAGCGTAAAGAACAGCTTCTACGTAGACAACTGTCTACAAAGCCTTTCAACCCAGGAAGAAGCCGAGGCTCTCCTGATTAAACTCCGCGCCTCATTGATCAAAGGCGGCTTTGATCTCAGGCAGTGGGCCAGCAGCGATCCGCAAGTACTGCGCAGCCTCACCTCCGAGGACAAGGCAGCCAGCAGCGAGACCTGGATGGCTACAATCCCGGGAGAAGCCCAGGAGATGACCCTGGGATTGGTGTGGCGATTCAAAACAGATTCGCTTCACTACAGACACAAGCCCCTGACTACGGAGCAGGGAAGGCCGGCGGCGGCGCCGACCACCAGACGGAGTGTGTACACAACACTCGCCCGACAATATGACCCGCTAGGATGTATTCTACCGTACACCACCAGGGCAAAAATGATTGTACGAGCATTGTGGGACAAGGACCAGGGCTGGGACGACCCCATTCCCGCACACCTTGCATCCACCTGGAGAGAGTGGGAGATGGAGCTCCACTCACTCCCAGGCGTTAATATGCGCCGAAGCTACTTCCCACCCACGGTGAGGCCAGAGACATGTAAAATGGACTTACACGTCTTCAGTGACGCCTCAGAGGTCGCATACGGATCAGTAGCCTACTTGCGGGCCCAAGAAAGGGGGGGAGAGATCTACACAGCATTTGTCCTCGCCCGCTCGAGAATAGCCCCACGCAAGCAACAATCTATCCCACGCCTAGAGCTCTGCGCAGCCCTAGCCGGAGCGCACCTAGCCACGCTCATCCAACGTGAGCTCACCATACCGGTGTCTAGAACAATCCTGTGGTCAGATTCCACGACAGTACTCGCCTGGATCAAATCGGACTCATGCAAGTACAAAGTCTTCGTGGGAGTCAGAGTCACCGAGATTCAAGACTTAACCAAAGAGTTAACGTTGATACAAAACAGAACCCAGCTGACGTCATCACCCGGGGAATGCCCCTAGATGACCTCACCCGTCGCAATGTCTACAGTGACGGCCCCGCATTCCTAAAACTCCCGGAAGGACAGTGGCCCATGCCTATCCCGAGGGAAGCAAGTCCAGAGGAGGTGGAAAATAAGAAGCCTGTGTTCTGTGGATTGAGCACTGTTATCTCCGCAGACCCCAACACACTCCTGATGGGGCGGCTAGATCCTGCATTACCCCAGACAATGTACCGGCCTGAAGAAGCGAACGGCCGACGAATGTGGAGGTACAGCCAAGTATTAGCCGACAAGTTTTGGAGCAGTTTCCTACTACACTACCTACTGTCTCTACAGACCCGCCAGAAGTGGGTAAAGGAGAGAGACAATTTGACAGAAGGAACAGTCGTCATGATTATTGATCAATCACTGCCCAGAGCTATGTGGCCGGCCGGCCGCGTAAGCAAAGTGATCACCGGTGCCGACGGCAAGGTCCGAGCAGCTGAAGTGCTTGTCCAGGGTCGCACTTACACCCGTCCCGTGGCGAGGCTCATAGAACTGCCCCGACTCCCAGACACAATCGATGATGACCATGACCCTATAACCCTATGACTTTGTGAAGTTGACTGACCCCTACAGCAAACCCTTATGTGTAAATAGACAACGCGATTAATCTGTCTCTGTTTAACTGATTAGGTCTGGGACCAATCAGGGGGTGGCTGTTGTGAAGGGCCAGATTAAACCGAATATATATATTTATTTATATATATATATTTAATTGTATTTGTATATTCTCTAATATTCCCTGATATCCCTTGTATATTCCTTGTACAATATGCATTGAATATCCATTCTAGCCTACTGAACATCCCATAATAGTCTCCATTCTACTATTGGTCGAGACCTTGGTGCCAGGCTGCCATACCCCTCAGACCCAGTTCAAACATACCGCTCAACATGTACGAACAAGTCCTAGTTCCGCGTAGGAATCTGGCTACCGCACCACTAATGGGACTATTTGTTCATAGTGCGTATATATACTGCGCTACTAAAGTAGGACTTCCTTTTCAGTCCAGTTTCTTACCCTCCAATAGAGTCACAGACGTAAAGCCTCCCCGCGACGCCACGTGTGGGAGTAAGGCCAAGTTCGGCTTACCATCGGTATTGAGACATCGTGTATATTAATATTTGAATAGTCATATTTGGCACTATATCGTCGAGTTGGACGTAGTCTATTAAGCTAATAATAGTCTGTTAATATATAGTGCTTCGTGCGGTGAGAATACTACCGTAGTCAGTACCCCATCGTTTCGGGCAGAGAACTGGCTGCTTATCCAGGGTGGTTGACCCCACGTGAAGCTGCACCCGAGGAGCCCCAGAGCCTACGAGCGAGTGGACCTGTATACCGGATTATTCTACCGACGACAGCCCGCCTTCCCAGGCACGGATTATGCTTTGTATACGTTGATTATTCCATGGATAAAGACCCCCGACACTGCCGTGTGTTGGAACCCCCCCCCCTGGAGAGGACGCAAGGTGAGGAGACGCTCTGCAAGACGAGGTCGCTTCACGTCTCTCCTCCGTGGACCGGAGGACGCCGGCCCACAAAGAGTCCACCTGCTTTCATCTGTGGTCCAAGGATCGCCGGCGCATTGAACGGCACTACAGTGGGTTCACCTGGGATACCCTTGGCCGGATGAGGCAGCCGGATTCTACCCCCCCCCCCTTCCTACTCCTGTCGGCTTACAAGCGACCGGATTAACCCCCCCCCTAGTGTGTCCAGTCTATAATCATTAAAGTATCATTGCTGTTATTCCTTAAACTATTCCAGGTCGTATATGTACCACCTGCGCCTTCAGAGATTGGACATTCTCTATTGATATACCGACGAATACTCTTGCCATAAAAGTGCATACTAATTCCCATTCATAAATGTGATTGATTTGATTAAGTGCTTGCTCTACACACCATCGCTGTGTAGAAATAAAGACCTATTTCTAATTCGTACATTTGTGTTGGATCCGTTTCATCTACGTGACAGTGTTCATCATAATATATTTATGCCGAGTACTGGGTGGCCGAATATTAAGTACAAAGGTAGTGGTAGTAAGTATCATATCTAGTAATACAGTCAGGGAATTGTACCCCTCAGTTACAGTACAAGATACAATTACTACTTCCATGGGGCTAGACCTAGCCATTTACTCGCAATGAGAATCCGTGCTAGCAATACATTTTCAGATATTCCCTCAATCAAAACACAACAAGGGGTATTCACGAAAAAAAGATGAATGACACCTTTAGATCACATCTATATAGTTCAGAATAATTTTTTATCAAACCCGTATGGGATTTATCATTGGGAAAATGTATTATCGGCTATTGTAATAATTCTGCCTCATGAACATTGGCAAGCTAATTATTTTACGATTAATTGCGAATTGTTTCATGTTGAGCTATAGATTGTGGATGAATGACAGAAAGGTACATCATGCCAATGTTCATGCTTTATTTGTTTTAAACAACACGATTTAGAAATGTGTCCATTGGAAATACATACAATTTCAAGCGAGGTGGACCGGCTGGAAACAATAATGACGTAACCACTACACCTCCCTATAGAGGAGGAGAGGAGCGGATATAGAGGAGTAAAGAAAAGAGGATATAGAGGAGGAGATATAGAGGAGATTATATAGAGGGGATGATATAGAGGAGAGGATATAGAGGAGGATAGGAGAGAGGAAGAGGAGATAAGAGGAGAGTATATAGAGGAGAAGAGAGGATATAGAGAAGAGGAGAGGAGAGAAGAGGAGAGGCTATAGAGGAGAAGAGAGGATATAGAGGAGAGGAGAGGAGAGAAGAGGAGAGGATATAGAGGAGAAGATATAGAGGAGAAGAGAGGATATAGAGGAGAAGAGAGGATATAGAGGAGAAGAGAGGATATAGAGGAGAGGAGAGGAGAGGATATAGAGGAGAAGAGAGGATATAGAGGAGGAGAGGATATAGAGGAGAGGAGAGGATATAGAGGAGATGAGAGGATATAGAGAAGGAGAGGATATAGAGGAGATGAGAGGATATAGAGGAGATGAGAGGATATAGAGGTGAAGAGAGGATATAGAGGAGGAGAGGAGAGGATATAGAGGGGGAGAGGATATAGAGGGGAGGAGAGGATATAGAGGAGGAGAGGATATAGATGAGAGGAGAGGATATAGAGGAGGAGAGGATCTAGATGAGAGGAGATGATATAGAGGAGAGGATATAGAGGAGGAGAGAGGATATAGAGGAGAGGAGAGAGGATATAGAGGAGAGGAGAGGATATAGAGGAGGAGAGGAGAGGATATAGAGGAGAGGAGAGGATATAGATGAGAGGAGAGGATATAGAGGAGGAGAGGAGAGGATATAGAGGAGAAAAGAGGAGAGAGAATGAGACCTGGGGGCAGGACCGGAGGAGAGGCATATAGAGAGATGAGTTGTGACAGCAGGTCAAACTGACATGCCCACCGCAAGCATTTGACCCGTTTGCCTAAAAGTGGTGTCTAGCTTCTAGCCGTCACAACTCATTAACTTGAAATTGTCTGGAATTCATGGGCATTTTATACCACATTGACACGCTGTTTAAACTCAAGGTAAAAGCTATCAGCCTTCCCTACCAGAGAACACTACCAGGAGTTATATCTCCGACAAGGTCCAATGGTGTTCAAACCATAGGAATTTAACATTTATGTTTAAGAATCAATCTCATGCCTGCCAAATGGTGAGACCTGGATCTATTTCCCGGCTGTGGTTATAATATCATGTGACACAGGTAGGAAAGCTTTTTTTTGTCCCACTAACCTCAGTGGCTTTAAAGATTTCCTTTTCACATTTTGAGTCAAACCAGAACCTAAAGGAAAACTCACCGGCCACAGATGGCATTTGAATGAAGTGCTGAAAAACTGAAATTCAACAGTATTTTCTAAAATCTTGTATAATGACGTGTTCTAACATTCTAATACCATCATACCGCCCCCTTAAAGCTGCTATAGATAACATTTGTATATAGAGTAATCTTTTATTTTATAATTTTTAGAGCTTGTGTTGTAGGGAGGGTGTTGTAGCAGCAACACACCACTTGTCTGGAGGGTGTTGTAGCAGCGACACACCACGTGTCTGGAGGGTGTTGTAGCGACACGCCACGTGTCTGGAGGGTGTTGTAGCGACACACCACGTGTCTGGAGGGTGTTGTAGCAGCAACACACCACGTGTCTGGAGGGTGTTGTAGCAACACACCACGTGTCTGGAGGGTGTTGTAGCAGCAACACACCACGTGTCTGGAGGGTGTTGTAGCAACACACCACGTGTCTGGAGGGTGTTGTAGCAGCAACACACCACGTGTCTGGAGGGTGTTGTAGCAACACACCACGTGTCTGGAGGGTGTTGTAGCAACACACCACGTGTCTGGAGGGTGTTGTAGCAGCAACACACCACGTGTCTGTGGAGGGTGTTGCAGCGACACACCACGTGTCTGGAGGGTGTTGTAGCAGCAACACACCACGTGTCTGGAGGGTGTTGTGGCAACACACCACGTGTCTGGAGGGTGTTGTAGCAGCAACACGCCACGTGTCTGGAGGGTGTTGTAGCAGCAACACACCACGTGTCTGGAGGGTGTTGTAGCAGCAACACACCACGTGTCTGGAGGGTGTAGCAGCAACACACCACGTGTCTGGAGGGTGTTGTAGCAACACACCACGTGTCTGGAGGGTGTAGCAGCAACACGCCACGTGTCTGGAGGGTGTTGTAGCAGCAACACGCCACGTGTCTGGAGGGTGTTGTAGCAGCAACACACCACGTGTCTGGAGGGTGTTGTAGCAACACACCACGTGTCTGGAGGGTGTTGTAGCAGCAACACGCCACGTGTCTGGAGGGTGTTGCAGCAACACACCACGTGTCTGGAGGGTGTTGTAGCAGCAACACACCACGTGTCTGGAGGGTGTTGTAGCGACACACCACGTGTCTGGAGGGTGTTGTAGCAGCAACACACCACGTGTCTGGAGGGTGTTGTAGCAGCGACACACCACATGTCTGGAGGGTGTTGTAGCGACACGCCACGTGTCTGGAGGGTGTTGTAGCAACACACCACGTGTCTGGAGGGTGTTGTAGCAACACACCACGTGTCTGGAGGGTGTTGTAGCAGCAACACACCACGTGTCTGGAGGGTGTTGTAGCAGCAACACACCACATGTCTGGAGGGTGTTGTAGCAGCAACACACCACGTGTCTGGAGGGTGTTGCAGCAACACACCACGTGTCTGGAGGGTGTTGTAGCAGCAACACACCACGTGTCTGGAGGGTGTTGTAGCAGCAACACACCACGTGTCTGGAGGGTGTTGTAGCAGCAACACACCACGTGTCTGGAGGGTGTTGTAGCAGCAACACACCACGTGTCTGGAGGGTGTTGCAGCAACACACCACGTGTCTGGAGGGTGTTGTAGCAGCAACACACCACGTGTCTGGAGGGTGTTGTAGCAGCAACACACCACGTGTCTGGAGGGTGTTGTAGCAGCAAAACACCACGTGTCTGGAGGGTGTTGCAGCAACACACCACGTGTCTGGAGGGTGTTGTAGCAGCAACACGCCACGTGTCTGGAGGGTGTTGTAGCGACACACCACGTGTCTGGAGGGTGTTGTAGCAGCAACACGCCACGTGTCTGGAGGGTGTTGTAGCAGTGACACACCACGTGTCTGGAGGGTGTTGTAGCAACACACCACGTGTCTGGAGGGTGTTGTAGCAGCAACACACCACATGTCTGGAGGGTGTTGTGGCAACACACCACGTGTCTGGAGGGTGTTGTAGCAGCAACACGCCACGTGTCTGGAGGGTGTTGTAGCAGCAACACATCACGTGTCTGGAGGGTGTTGTAGCAGCAACACACCACGTGTCTGGAGGGTGTTGTAGCAGCAACACACCACGTGTCTGGAGGGTGTAGCAGCAACACACCACGTGTCTGGAGGGTGTTGTAGCAACACACCACGTGTCTGGAGGGTGTAGCAGCAACACGCCACGCGTCTGGAGGGTGTTGTAGCAGCAACACGCCACGTGTCTGGAGGGTGTTGTAGCAGCAACACACCACGTGTCTGGAGGGTGTTGTAGCAGCAACACACCACGTGTCTGGAGGGTGTTGTAGCAACACACCACGTGTCTGGAGGGTGTTGTAGCAGCAACACACCACGTTTCTGGAGGGTGTAGCAGCAACACACCACGTGTCTGGAGGGTGTAGCAGCAACACACCACGTGTCTGGAGGGTGTTGTAGCAGCAACACACCACGTGTCTGGAGGGTGTTGTAGCAGCAACACGCCATGTGTCTGGAGGGTGTTGTAGCAGCAACACACCATGTGCCTGGAGGGTGTTGTAGCAGCAACACACCACGTGTCTGGAGGGTGTTGTAGCGACACACCACGTGTCTGGAGGGTGTTGTAGCAGCAACACACCACGTGTCTGGAGGGTGTTGTAGCAGCGACACACCACGTGTCTGGAGGGTGTTGTAGCGACACGCCACGTGTCTGGAGGGTGTTGTAGCAACACACCACGTGTCTGGAGGGTGTTGTAGCGACACGCCACGTGTCTGGAGGGTGTTGTAGCAGCGACACACCACGTGTCTGGAGGGTGTTGTAGCAACACACCACGTGTCTGGAGGGTGTTGTAGCAGCAACACACCACGTGTCTGGAGGGTGTTGTAGTAGCAACACACCACGTGTCTGGAGGGTGTTGTAGCAGCAACACACCACGTGTCTGGAGGGTGTTGTAGTAGCAACACACCACGTGTCTGGAGGGTGTTGTAGCAGCAACACACCACGTGTCTGGAGGGTGTTGTAGCAACACACCACGTGTCTGGAGGGTGTTGTAGCAGCAACACACCACGTGTCTGGAGGGTGTTGTAGCAACACACCACGTGTCTGGAGGGTGTTGTAGCAACACACCACGTGTCTGGAGGGTGTTGTAGCAACACACCACGTGTCTGGAGGGTGTTGTAGCAGCAACACACCACGTGTCTGGAGGGTGTTGTAGCGACACGCCACGTGTCTGGAGGGTGTTGTAGCGACACACCACGTGTCTGGAGGGTGTTGTAGCAACACACCACGTGTCTGGAGGGTGTTGTAGCAACACACCATGTGTCTGGAGGGTGTTGTAGCAACACACCACGTGTCTGGAGGGTGTTGTAGCAACACACCACGTGTCTGGAGGGTGTTGTAGCGACACGCCACGTGTCTGGAGGGTGTTGTAACTTGTAGCAACACGCCACGTGTCTGGAGGGTGTTGTAGCAGCAACACACCACGTGTCTGGAGGGTGTTGTAGCAGCAACACACCACGTGTCTGGAGGGTGTTGTAGCAGCAACACACCACGTGTCTGGAGGGTGTAGCAGCAACACACCACGTGTCTGGAGGGTGTTGTAGCAACACACCACGTGTCTGGAGGGTGTAGCAGCAACACGCCACGCGTCTGGAGGGTGTTGTAGCAGCAACACGCCACGTGTCTGGAGGGTGTTGTAGCAGCAACACACCACGTGTCTGGAGGGTGTTGTAGCAGCAACACACCACGTGTCTGGAGGGTGTTGTAGCAACACACCACGTGTCTGGAGGGTGTTGTAGCAGCAACACACCACGTTTCTGGAGGGTGTAGCAGCAACACACCACGTGTCTGGAGGGTGTAGCAGCAACACACCACGTGTCTGGAGGGTGTTGTAGCAGCAACACACCACGTGTCTGGAGGGTGTTGTAGCAGCAACACGCCACGTGTCTGGAGGGTGTTGTAGCAGCAACACACCATGTGCCTGGAGGGTGTTGTAGCAGCAACACACCACGTGTCTGGAGGGTGTTGTAGCGACACACCACGTGTCTGGAGGGTGTTGTAGCAGCAACACACCACGTGTCTGGAGGGTGTTGTAGCAGCGACACACCACGTGTCTGGAGGGTGTTGTAGCGACACGCCACGTGTCTGGAGGGTGTTGTAGCAACACACCACGTGTCTGGAGGGTGTTGTAGCGACACGCCACGTGTCTGGAGGGTGTTGTAGCAGCGACACACCACGTGTCTGGAGGGTGTTGTAGCAACACACCACGTGTCTGGAGGGTGTTCTAGCAGCAACACACCACGTGTCTGGAGGGTGTTGTAGTAGCAACACACCACGTGTCTGGAGGGTGTTGTAGCAGCAACACACCACGTGTCTGGAGGGTGTTGTAGTAGCAACACACCACGTGTCTGGAGGGTGTTGTAGCAGCAACACACCACGTGTCTGGAGGGTGTTGTAGCAACACACCACGTGTCTGGAGGGTGTTGTAGCAGCAACACACCACGTGTCTGGAGGGTGTTGTAGCAACACACCACGTGTCTGGAGGGTGTTGTAGCAACACACCACGTGTCTGGAGGGTGTTGTAGCAACACACCACGTGTCTGGAGGGTGTTGTAGCAGCAACACACCACGTGTCTGGAGGGTGTTGTAGCGACACGCCACGTGTCTGGAGGGTGTTGTAGCGACACACCACGTGTCTGGAGGGTGTTGTAGCAACACACCACGTGTCTGGAGGGTGTTGTAGCGACACACCACGTGTCTGGAGGGTGTTGTAGCAACACACCACGTGTCTGGAGGGTGTTGTAGCAACACACCACGTGTCTGGAGGGTGTTGTAGCGACACGCCACGTGTCTGGAGGGTGTTGTAACTTGTAGCAACACACCACGTGTCTGGAGGGTGTAGAAATCCCTGCCTGGCTAACCCAAGAGTACGTTTGATATGAATTAAAGCACATTTAGAGAACAAAGACAGGTCCTGAGAGCGGCTGAGAGGGACGTATAGAAAGTCACGCCTCACTGCTGACATCGACACATATCACAACCTCTTGTTAACATTCTCCGAAACCATTACTAATGCCAAAGCTTCTTTCTTTCACCATAGGATCGAGGCCTCTGCCAAGAACCTTCGCAAACTGCATGCTACCATGTCCTCCCTCCTCACCCCCCCCCCCCCCCACCCCCCCCTCCCTCATCTTTCTCTGCCAAAGACTTTGCAATCTTCTTTGAGGAAAAAGTGGAGAACATCCGCAGCTCATTCTAGCTCGTGTTCCCATTGTGACATCGTCGAGGAAAAGCAACTCCAGAACGGCGTGTTGTTAGGCTTGTTAATCGGATGGACTTTAAACCCCGGCCAAATAAATGGCAAGGAGCACCTGTGTCATTTTTCTCCAGCGACTAAATCACATTTCGGACCGACTGCCGGATCCACACAAAGACTAGACAAATACCCCATTTTCCACAATATGTCCCCCTTTAAAACACGTGAGGCTCAGGGGATGATTGAGAGGGGATGATTGAGAGAGGATCTCAGACAGCGGGTGGCTGCTATACACCTTCCTGACTCTGGAAACAACCGCTTTCTAAAACAGGACCATCTGTTCCAGCCCACAGGTGGCCTTATGGTTCAAGGGGCCTGTTTCAAGATCAAATATGCCCCCCACTCCCCCCCCACTCCCCGCATACAGGAGAATGTAAAACGCGCCTTAGACTTAAACTGAAACACACACAAGCAAACGTATCCTGTATCAATATGTGCAAATTCACTCTCTCTCTGACTTAAATGTGTAAATGCAAGAAATTCTCTCTTTCTCAAACACATGCACACACATCCACGCACACACACATGCACGCACACACACATACTGTACAAGCGATTATCAAACTGAGGGCTGCAAGCAAATGGGGAAGAGCAAGGCTGTTTTCGGCTCACTTGTCAGCCCTAAAACCTTACTGCATACAGTGACAACATATACCAAATGAAACAGCTCATTATGAGGTGTCTATAGATATAAGCATTATATTCTACCCCTCACCGAGAATAACAATAGGAAGCCAATGAAAATGTAATGTTTTAGCCCGGTAAGCTAGCTACTGTGTCAAACTCACCACAACGTAGCTCAATTAGACCCTGGAGATTTCCCTTACTTGGTTTGTGTCAAGCAGTGTTCATTTTGTCAACGAAAATGATGACGAAAGATGTTCGTCAACGAAGGTTTTTTTCATAACGACAACAAGACGTGACGTCACGTTATTGACGACCATGTGACGCTAACGTGACTAAATAGTTAATTAAATATCGTTGACCACAACTGAGGACACAAAAATGTAATTTACAAAAACCAGGATGAAATTTCTCTTCATGTATGTTGATATTGTTGACTAAAACAAGACGAGACAAAATAATTATAACTTTTCTTAATGCCATCGTACCGACAGAGCAGTGTGGCAGCTGACGGGGAGCTCTGTGTTATTAGCATTAGCTGAAGAGCTATCTGAAAAGCTAGTTTTAGCTTAACGTTACCTTGGCTAAAGTTGGGGCTATTCATAATCCAGCTGCAGACCTGCAAGCAAAGTACAGCAAGTTGGCAAAGGAGTATTCCAAGGTAAATCACTTTTTCACCAGTAATGTTAATTGTTTGTATTTCCATCTAGCTCGCGTTAACTGATAGCTCATGCTAACGTGGCTAACTGATCGACTTCTCCCACACATGCACGCAATTAATGACATAATGTGGACAGCCATACCGGTGACAATGTTTAGCTTTTAGTGCCAAATGATAAGAGTCTGAGGCGGAGTCTCAAAAGAGAATGTTGAATATTTATTTTGCATTAAAAATCACAACAGAGCCTCTGCTACTAAGTTAGCTAACTCTAACAGAGCCTTCTGGTAGCAAGTGCAACAACGTATAGCGTCCGTGCGGAACCAATGTGCCAACAACCTTTCCGTGGGTGAACTCATTGAGCATAGTTGTCATTAATGATACTAATACTAATCTAACCAATCACCTGTAGTTGAATAAATACCATTACTTTCTAGTTATTACTAAAAAACAGTATATATAAAACAGTAGCTGTAAAAAAGAAAAAAATAGTTTTATAATTTATATAATATAATTGTATTGTATTTTTATTTTTTTTAAATGTATGCACTGGTATCGGATCAGTATAACCAAACCTAGACCACCTCTAACTCTAACCCCTAACCAGACCTAGAGTCTAGACCATCTCTAACTCTAACCCCTAAGTTAGGGTTGTGACTTAGAGGTGGTCTAGGTCCGGATAGGGGTTAAGAGTTGGTCTAGCCCTTTACATCCATCTATCTAAATAATAATAATAAATTATAATGAATGCTTAACTACCCCTAAGTTACCCTAACCAGACCTAGACCACCTCTAACTCTAACCACTAACCAGACCTCTTCCATGTGGCACTTTAACACTGACCTCAGAATGTGATTTTATATAATGTTTTTATGCAAGCAGATTGCAATCAGTGTGTACTACTACTAGTACTACTGTGTGTTCTGTTTACTTAGTCCTGTTGTTATAGAATAAACCGCTGCCAGCAGGCAGCAGCCCAGCACTGACCATCACCAACCCTAACTTAGGGGTTAGAGGTGGTCTAGGTCTGGTTAGGGGTTAGAGTCAGAGGTGGTCTAGGTCTGGGTAATAGGGGCCATAACCAGACCTAGACCATCTCTAACTCTAACCCCTAACCAAACCTAGACCACCTCTAAATCTAACCAGACCTCTTCCATCACCATGTGGCACTTTACACCAACCTCAAAATGTGATTTATCATTTGATATGTTTTTATGCAAGCAGATTGCAATCAGATTGCTACTGTGTGTACTATACACACTACTATTGTTGTTGTTACACTGTTACTGCTGTTACTGTTATTTAATATTGATCAAATAAACCGCTGCCAGCTGAGCAAGGCAAGAAGAGATAATGTATCTTATTAAGTTATTTCTCCATTCACAGATCGACAGCGCACCCTTCCTGTGTATCACTTGTGCCGCCGACTCAGATTCCCCTAGGTTAAAAAATAAATACGCAATTTAAATCAGAATATGTTCCATGTTGACTATTTCTGACTTCTGACAAGTTTTTTTCCATTAACTAAAAATAGACAAAAATGTCATCCGTTTTCGTCGACTAAATCTAGACTAAAACAAAAAAGACAAAATTGAGACAAAAATGTACTAAGACTAAAATGCTCAGACATTTAGTTGACTAAAACTGACTAAACGAAAAATAAATGAAGATGACTAAATATGATGAAAACGAAAAAGGAGCACTTGACACATGTCCTGATGAATTGAAAATGGGGGACCCTGATGTAAACAAGACGAAAGTCTTTCTCTGGTCTGCATCCCCTTAACAATTGTGTGTATTGAGCTGTACTGTATTGTACCCATTCTGCAATCTGTTAATAAAGTTTTCAATCAATCAATCAATCAATCAATCAATCAATCAATCAATCAATCAATCAATCAATCAATCACTAAGACTAAAACTAAAATGAAAATAGCTGCCAAAATTAACACTGGTGTCAAGAGCAAGGTTTCTTCTACAAGACTTTGTCAATGAACATCATTCTGTGTTGATGATTCAAGCATTTCCTTATGATTCAAGCACCAGCCATAGATATATATAACTAGATGGTGCAAGGCGGAGTCTCCAGCGTAGTTCACCGGCGGCCATCTTGTCACAGGCAGCACGCCCACTCATAACATGAATGTCTATGGTGCATGTACTATTGAAATAACCATAGCTTGCCAAATCTTTCAACCGATTTACAAACGGTTTGGTTTATTACAAACGTTATTAACGTGGCTATGATTCAGGATGCTTGGACATGTTGAAATAATTTTCATATGAAAGTCCATTATAAGTATGCAGTGTGATAACGACATCTCTGACGTTTATAAACAAACCAAACCGTTTGAAAATCGGCAAGATGGCCACCATGTGGCAACGTCGGTCTCCATTGGCCGGCAGCGTGGGTGAGTCATCTAGCCTTTATCTATGTCTATGGCACCAGCTCCCCACAGAGACAGTGAGTGCATGTTGTGTCAATCCAGGGTGCGTTTGCTTCGTCAGTCCGGGGCCCTGCTAGCAGGCGGGGCCTGTTTCAGTTTAAACGTGTGAAACATGGATAAGACCGATGTGTTGGATACTCTACTGTAGAAAAATAACTCTTTGAATATGTTTTGATGCATGGAAATGTAATTATATTATCTAAAGTCATTTTTATTACATTTTATCGATTTACACCGTTTTTTATTTGTGTAAACTACTGTGTTGATGTTGCTAGGAGGCAGAGGAGCCAGGAAACAAGCATCTCACTGTAAAAGGATGGGGGGGGGGGGGGGGGGCGGGAGTGATTAATACACTTGAAACTTGATTCTAAATTATGATATTGCAATTCTAGCCTTAAAGGTAAATTCATGGTTGAATAAAGAGAAATATTGTAGTGATTTGTTCTTTCAGTTTTTTTTTAATACACCTTTATCTTTTTTAAATACCAGTAACATCTCCACATCATGCAACTTAAAATTATTTGCAACCACAAAAGTTGTCAATGACAACTATATAACCCCCAAAATAACCACGCTATTATAACCAGTAAAGGTCGTAAACTGGTCCTTTAAAGTCCATCACAATGTTACAGACACAAAAGGTCCATTTAAAACCTCAAATAGTCACGTATAAATAAAGTTTAAACCACAGAGGGGTGGATGTTGATGGAACTCACCTCTGGGTTTCTGCGCGCTGCCAGAGCCCATTCTGATCACATCACAAAGCAAAGTTGTCCAAATGGCAACGAGTCGCAAATGCATCTGGGTTTCCTGGGGCTCGCTTTACAGCGGCTTCAGTCTGCACGGTCTGTCTGGACGATCGAGGTCAACAATGAGGAGAGAGAGAGAGAGAGAGAGAGAGAGAGAGAGAGAGAGAGAGAGAGAGAGAGAGAGAGAGAGAGAGAGAGAGAGAGAGAGAGAGAGAGAGAGAGAGAGAGAGAGAGAGAGAGAGACTGGGGAGGGGAGGGGAAGATGAGGAACGGAGATGGGAGGAGAGGAGAGGACAAAAGATGAGCTGGTGGAAGAGGAGATAAGAGAGGAGATAAGTGGAGAGGAGAGGAGAGGAGATAAGAGAGGAGAGGAGAGGAGATAAGAGAGGAGATAAGTGGAGAGGAGAGGAGATAAGAGAGGAGAGGAGAGAGGAGATAAGAGGAGAGGAGAGGAGATAAGAGAGGAGAGGAGATGAGAGAGGAGATAAGAGGAGAGGAGAGGAGAGGAGAGGAGAGGAGAGAGAGGAGAGGAGAGGAGAGGAGAGGAGAGGAGAGGAGAGGAGAGGAGAGGAGAGGAGAGGAGAGGAGAGGAGAGGAGAGGAGAGGAGAGGAGAGGAGAGGAGAGGAGAGGAGAGGAGAGGAGAGGAGAGGAGAGGAGAGGAGAGGAGGAAGATGGGATGAGTAAGGTCCAGGAGGAGTAAAGCGAGAGAAAAAGAGAACCTCTGGTTTCACAGCAGGAACAGAGAGGCAGGGCCAACAAGTAGAAAAAAGAGAGCAGAAGAGAGGAGAAGAGAAGAGAAGAGAGAAGAGAGGAGAAGAAGAGAGGAGAAGAGGGGAGAAAAGAGGAGAAGCAAGGAGAGGAGAGGAGAAGAGAAAAGAGGAGAAGAGAGGAGAAGAGAGGAGAAGAGAGGAGAAAAGAGGAGAAGCTAGGAGAAGAGAGGAGAAGAGAGGAGAAAAGAGGAGAAAAGAGGAGAGCGAGGAGGAGAAGAGAGAAGAAAAGAGGAGAAGAGAGGAGAAGAGAGGAGAAGTGAGGAGAAGAGAGGAGAAGAGGAGAAGAGAGGAGAAGAGGAGAAGAGAGGAGAAGAGAAGAAAAGAGAAGAGAAGAGAAGAGAGGAGAAGAGAGGGGAAAAGAGGAGAAGCAAGGAGAAAAGAGGAGAAGATAAAAGAGGACAGGAGAGGAGAAGAGAAGAGAAGAGAAGAGAGGAGAAAAGAGGAGAGCGAGGAGGAGAAGAGAGGAAAAGAGAGGAGAAGAGAGGAGAAGAGAAGAGAAAAGAGGAGAAGAGAGGAGAAAAGAGGAGAAGAGAGGAGAGTCTGCCTCCTCAGACTGGCAGCAGAAGGGGAAACACACTACGCCGCCAAACGAGGCTTCTGACATCTTTAACCCTTTACGGCACGCGCTCACCCCACGTAATTGGTTCCAGATTTTCGGGTTACTCTGTCCCGCCAGAGGGAAAAGGAATCAGTGGTGTCGGTTTAGGGTGGTTACAGGTACTGTATGGTGTGTAGGGCGTCCACCTATCAGCCCAAATACCACGGAAATGTACCCGCTAGTACTGTAGGATCACAGTGTAGCTAAATAACTATTCACGGTAGTACTGTAGAATCACAGTGTAGCTAAAGAAATATTCACAGTAGTACTGTAGAACAGTCTCTCAGCAGTACCAACTAAACAGAAACATCAAAACCTGGCATGTTGTTTTGACTTATTGACACTCACTCCAGAAGAGCGCAGGTTCGCCTGTAGTACAATGCCCCTCGAGCAGTTGTGGAGTTCACTGCCTTGCTTTTTGGCACTTTGGCAGAGATGGTGGGTACTGTACCTGCCCACTGTGCCCAGTCACCAACACCCTGCTGGATCTGTTCCTCTCACATGACCTGTTTGCACTGAGGGGTTTTTAGTTGTTTATAGTTATTTAGTGAGACATTCAGGTAATATTGAGTGTATAGTAGTTCTTTACTGAGATTTCCAGGTAATACTTAGTGTATTTACTTACTGAGATATTCAGGTAATAGAATAGAATAGAATAGAATAGAATAGAATAGAATAGAATAGAATAGAATAGAATAGAATAGAATAGAATAGAATAGAATAGAATAGAATAGAATAGAATAGACTTTTAATTGTCATTGCACACAAGTATACAACGAAATTTCAGGGGAGCTCCCACAGACCGTAGTACAATATATACATACATGAAACACATAACACTGTACATATAACAGAATATTTTTTATAATAAAGTGCATGATGAGCGGTAACATAGTGGTTATCAAGTCCAGGTAAAGTGCATGGTGCATGTGAGGGGACAGTCAATGAGAGTTTAACAGTCTGACTGCTTGGGGGAAAAAGCTGTTCATAAGTCTTGAACTCTTGGCATGTATGGACCGGTATCTCCTCCCTGAGGGAAGGAGCTGGAAGAGGTGATGTGCTGGATGAGACTGGTCCTTGATAATACACTTGGAGCGGTGGAGGCAGCGGGAGGTGAAGACGGAGGTGATGTTTGGTAGAGGAGTCCCGACGATCCTGCCTGCTGCCTTCACCACCCTCTGTAGAGCCTCTTGCTCTGCCTTTGTGCAGCTGGAGAACCACACAGACACACCGTAGGTCAGCACACTCTCAACCGCACAATGATAAAAGTTGACAAGGAGATTTCGTGGCAGGCCAGCCTGCTTCAGTTTCCTTAGGTAGTATAGGCGTTGCTGAGCTTTCCCGATCACTGCCTCTTTGAACTGCTGCGGTCAGGCAAGCGATACCGGAGTCTTAAGGCGAGCACAGAAAGACTCAGAAGAAGCTTCTATCCCCAGGCCATCAGGCTGCTAAACGAACAATAAACACTATGCAACAACCATCAAATGCACACAGCACACACACCCACACGCACACACTCACTTAAACAAACAACACACTGCAGCACCCACTCTCCACACTTTAGATCACACAAACACACTTTATATTTATTGATAAAGGATTTGCACTACAACTCGTACACCTACTGTAAATTGTACCTAAATTGCACCTCATCCTATTTCTGCCTTGCACTATATAGTATTGTATATTAGTACACTACACAGTGTTGTATATTATATGGTAACTCAGTTACGTCTATTCTGCATCGAACATTGTACATATGTCTATACTGAACACTGTGACCTCATTTTTTTTTTTTACTTCTAATGTACATGCTATACTATGTTATTTTATTTCATACTTATCTTGTCTTGCACAGTCTCTGGAGCGTAACAGTAAGAAGCATTTTGTATAAAAGTATTCTGTACTTCTGTATGACAACTATTAAAGAAACTTGAAACTTGAAACTTGGTGTTGGTGCTCCAGGGCAGGGTCTCACTCACACTGAGACCCAGGAACTTGAACTCAGTGACCCTCTCCACTACCTCGTTGTTGATGAGCAGAGGGGAGTGGTCAGGCCTTGATCTTCTGAAATCCACTATGATCTCCCTTGTTTTCTTTATGTTGAGCGCCAGGTTGTTGTTATCACACCAGGCTGTAAGGTCTTCCACCTCCCTCCTGTAGGCAGACTCATTGTTGTTTGTTATGAGACCCACGACTGTGGTATCGTCTGCGAACTTGATGATATAATTGGAGGGGTAGGAGGGGGAACAATATTTAGTGTATAGTAGTTACTTACTGAGATATTCAGGTAATATTTAGTGTGTAGTAGTTATTTACTGAGATATTCAGGTCATATTTAGTGTATAGCAGTTATTTAGTGAGACATTCAGGTAATATTTAGTGTATCCATCAAAGAGAAGTCGCCTATTCTCAGTCCTTGCCCCACAATGGTGGAATGAACTACCCACCCCAGTTAGGACAGCCGAAACACGTCCAATCTTTCGCCGTCGACTAAAGACTCACTTCTTCAACCATTATCTGAATTAAAAAAAAAAATTAAAAAAAAAAATTAAAAATTAAAAAAAAAATCTAACCCTAACTAACCATACTGTCATGCACTTGTCCTAATAAACTAACCTACACTGTAGCACTCAACACTTTGATGAACATTGTTACTCAGCTGATAGAGTTGTGCTCTTCCTGATGGCTTGTCGTACAGAACTTGTAAGTCGCTTTGGATAAAAGCGTCAGCTAAATGACTAAATGTAAATGTAAATGTATAGTAGTTATTTACTGAGATATCCAGGTAATATTTAGTGTATAGCAGTTATTTAGTGAGACATTCAGGTAATATTTAGTGTATAGTAGTTATTTACTGAGATATGCAGGTAATATTTAGTGTATAGTAGTTATTTAGTGAGACATTCAGGTAATATTTATTGTATAGTAGTTATTTAGTGAGACATTCAGCTAATATTTAGTGTATAGTAGTTATTTAGAGAGACATTCAGGAAGGGAGATGATTGTTGCCTCAATGATTTATTGTTGCAGTGGCCTGGAACCTGTGTAACTTATTGTCATGTTTCTATATAGCTAAACCTGTGTAACATATAGTCATGTTTCTATATAGTTAAACCTGTGTAACATATAGTCATGTTTCTATATAGTTAAACCTGTGTAACTTATTGTCATGTTTCTATAGTTAAACCTGTGTAACATATAGTCATGTTTCTATAGTTAAACCTGTGTAACATATCGTCATGTTTCTATAGTTAAACCTGTGTAACATATTGTCATGTTTCTATAGTTAAACCTGTGTAACGTATTGTCATGTTTCTATGGGACTGTAGTGATGTTTTCGTGGTGTTTCATGGGCTGACCTGGTGGGACCTGAGGTTCATTCAAAACACATTGTGTCATTGTGTTTTTACAGTTCCATCTGAACATAGAAGTACTCTTTTGTTTTCCTGGATTCTTTAAGATGTTTGGATGTGAGAATATCATCTGACATTAGATCTTACACAACGTCCATAACATATGGTTATCCTATAACCATAGTTATATGAGTATAGCGAGCGCTTTGCTCGTAGTGGAACATATCCCACATCCAGTCTACTGAATACATTTCTGTATTCAGTACAGTACACACCCATCCGCCTGGCCACACCCCCATCCGCTCCTCTACATAAGCGGGGATGTGGCCATACTAACAGCTCCTTCCCAAGTCTTTCACCACCGAAGGCGAAGACCACGGGGTCCTCAGTGAGTCCGAGCAGAGCGCTCGCTATACTCATATAACTATGGTTATAGGATAACCGTATGTTATATATCGTAATAGCTTACGCTCTGCTCGTAGTGGAACACAGGAGCTGAGCAGAGCGGAAGCTCGACAAATGTACCCGCTGAGGCCCCCCACAACCATCAGAACCGGGGAGGACCCGAGCCCCCGGACCCCCCTAGTGGAGGATGGGAGGGAATCGGATCCGACTGTGCGAAGAGGGTTTAGCAACTCAAACGCACAGGGTGAGCAGATCGTGGGACTTACCTTCCCACAGAATAACCCACGACTACACAGGCGCACAACCCACATGCCACTAGGGAACGAACGGGAAGGAAAAAAAACCTGTTACAATCCCTATTATCACAGGGTCAAGGTCAAGAACCCAACCCCGTGGCAAGGCCGTAGCAGCGGAGCGTGAAGTAGGACCCAGCCCCAGGAAGGGTCAGGACCCCCCAGGAAAAGGGGGCCTGGTGAGGCCAACGACGCCGCAGCATCGAGACCCCACCAGGCGGTCACTAGTGACACCACCCCGCACATCGCCAGCGTATCGGACAGGGCCTAAGTTGTCTACTGTATAAACAAAAACTAGTACACTGATTAATGAACAGTCTAACAACCTGATACCCCCAATGTACTGGTTTTTTGTTCCATACAGATTTGTAAATATTGTATTGTAATATGTATTAATGTGTTGTTTCATACATAGCCTATGCATTCATGTGATACTGTGATGATATCTACCTGTCAATCTAGCCCTGCTAATTACTGATCATGACGTCAACCTAGCCTGTTTGCTGATTGCCGATTGTTCCCACCTGTATGTTGTCAAGTACAGCCTAGTTAAGGTTTGTTTGTCACAACTATCATTGCACACTGATGAAGGCCGGATGGCTGAAAACGTTTTGTGCGTTATACAACTTGTGCATATAAAAATAAAAACAACGACTTTCCTCGAGTGCGGTCCCTACTCCATTTTTTGTAACTTCATTATAGCAGAACATGAACTCAGTAATGCTAGGTAACTTTACAGACGTGGATGAAACGTTAGATAATAATAGTCATCTGTCCTTTCCTAGTTATGAGAGAACCCTGTCAGTATCTAGCAGGTTTTTTGCTAATAAGAATATCCATATCTATCAATCAACAATATCTATGTATCTATAATTCCATCTATTGTAAATGACTTAAACAAGTGTGTACAATCAACTGTTATTTACTGTGTTGGCCCTGTATTCTGATGTGTGTGCAGGGAATGCAGGGCCGGCTCTGACCAATTGGCTGCCCTATGCAGCATTTTATCTGGAGCCCCCTTGCATCACAGTTTATTCACTACCAATAATATGCACTCACACTTTTGTTTTCACATTTTTCTGAAAGCTCCACCTCTTTCAGAAAGTTGCCATTGTCTGGTTTGTTTAATGTGTCTGTGGACCCCCTTAAAGCCATGTTTCTTTCAGCTAAGGACTGAATTATTGCCACCAATCGAGAGAGAACGCCATGCTGGGGGACCCTGATGTAAACAAGACGAAAGTCTTTCTCTGGTCTGCATCCCCTTAACAATTGTGTGTATTGAGCTGTACTGTATTGTACGCATTCTGCAATCTGTTAATAAAGTTTTCAATCAATCAATCAATCAATCAATTCAAACCACCTGTTTCTCTCAGCCTCAGCGAGTGCCATCTCTTGCCTGTCTATTGTCAGCCCTTTCGCAAAACGGACCTCCAACTCTTTCCATGCTGCCATGTGGGTATTGTGCTCCTGTCTCTCCTCATGGATAGCAAGTGGCCTGCGTTTTCCCAGTCCTTTAACCATTCCCTATTCAGTTTGTACACTCTTAGAAAACATTTTGCAGCAGAAGCAGCTTCTTTAGATTTTTTTGACTCTGTTAAAATGGTCATGTTGACACATTCTGCCATTGTTTTGTTTTGGAAATGTGAAGCTGTTTTTGATTTGGAATGGTCCTCTTTGAACTAACTCTCTTCTTACCTTATCAGTTAGAGGAGATGGGCAGTCAGCAGGGTCTATTGGTGGTGCCTTTATTCCTGACTGATGCTGCATCACTGGGCTCTTCTGAGGTGGAGGGGGCAGGAGTAGTGCTCGATGGTGCTGTGGGTGTGCGTTGTGAGCTGGGCTCTTCAGAGGTGGAGGGGGCAGGCAGAGTGCTCGATGGTGCTGTGGCTGTGCATTGTGAGCTGGGCTCTTCTGAGGTGGAGGGGGCAGGCAGAGTGCTCGATGGTGCTGTGGCTTACAAAACCCTGACTGTATTAAAGATTGTGATAGATTAAACCACTGCTAGGTATGTACTTTAATTACTGGCCAGACAGTACATCTAATATATGGCAGACACTCATAATAACACGGCACTGACAAAGAAATATCATTTGAGGGTATTTATTATTATGCAGTAAATGTTACAGATATGAGAATTAGGGTCGCGCTTGTATGGCGAAGAATAGGCATAAAGTCAGTCAGTAGCATAAGTCAATGGGAATAGAATAATTCCTACGATGGGGTACTAGGCTAACGCCGCCTGGCGTAGAATGGCAATTATAGAGGGCAACGCTGGTACCGCTGGAGACAATGGGTTCCTCCCAGAGTTGTAAGTTCTGGAGGAGAGAGGAATGTTTTGATACTCAGTCTGATCAATTGAAGAAGAAGGGGATTCACGTACAGAAGCCAGTCCTTGTAATACAAAGCTCACCATCAAAAGCAATAACTGTAATCCAATTGCTCGATAGCAACGATGATAGCCAGCTAGCCTCGGTCCATGAGGCCAGCCCGAATGTAGATCCTCACGGTGTTAAATCCAAACGACAGTGGAGATAAACGATGCTCTTCTCCAGGTAGTACGTTCCACAATCAATATAATCCAACCAATACTGGTTCTGCAATCGCCGCCGTCGGTTCTCCTGTGCACATGTCCAGTAGGTTCTCCGACTAGGCCTCCTCGTGTGCTGGTACCAATGTATTTAGTCCACGCGCACTGGCTAAGGTCCACTAGCTAAACGAACGAACTGCTGGGTAATGCTACACACGAACGAACTGTGGTTGGCACGATACACAATAAATTAACAACTCTTTACTTCACATTAAGCTAAGTCGAACTTGACGTTACTGCATTAAATCTGACACTTTTACTATTCACTTCGCACGTGGTTCTCAACGCTCTGTTAAACGCACTGCTTCTCACTACATTAGAATCACACTGAACTGTCACACTGCTGCTATTCGCACCTGCGCCGATATATATACTTAAGTGGCTTTCTAGTTCCAAACCTAACCACTTGCCCGGAGTCAATGCGCTGCCAAGGGCATGTCCTGACTAGCCCAGACTCGCCCTTGAACCTATCTGAGTGCGAGACTGCCTGGCGCCACCGTCAGGGGGCATTATCCATAAGGAAAGTGAATATTACTAGGATTTACACGCAGGCTTAAAGGGATATACCGTGTATATATAAATAATATACAAAGTATATAAAACAATAAATGTAGATTCTCCACTTTAATCTGGCCCTTCACAAGACAATGCGTTGTGATTGGATTTCAAAGGCTGAAGTATGATGGCAAGATACAGTCCTATTCCATAGTTCCTATTTGATCTCTCTCTTGACATTTTTCTCCCACATTGTTTTAAGTCCATTTAATTTATCTGCATTGGCATCTCATATATAATTATAAAACCATGAGGCCTCTGCTTTTTAAAATTGATTTATGATAGTCTGAGACTGTTACTAACAGGTCATGAATAGCTGTTATTGAACTAGGTTCTGGCCTAATAACAGAAAAGGGGCAGTGTCTACATTAAAGATAATTCCAAAAATCTGTACTTGTTGTAAATTGGCTTTAAATAATCAAAGGACACAATGTGACCCGTCTGCCTAAAGATCCTCCAAAAAGAAGGATAACTGCATTAACCCATTGAAGCCAGCAGAATGATTTGTTTGATATTTTTATTATACCAGATGGACGCCCTGGTCATCGGCCAGGGGTTGTCTCCAATTTTGTAAAAAGGGCCCTGGATGTTATGAATAACAGGTTTAAGATTTGTGTACATAATTTTCCTTCCAACATCTGGTGTGAGTTTTATCCATAGATATACCATGACTGTGGAGTCCCATTTGAATGGCCAGTCAGCTCCAATTGCCGGCAGATATTTAATCGAAAGAGTCATTGCTTTTGAATTTAGCCCGATTTATTTTATGGCCAGATATTTGAGAGAAATTAGAGCCCATTGCGGGAACCGCCATTTGTTGAGACCAATAGTATGTCATCGGCGTATAACACCAGACATGGAACCAGACATGGAACATCGAACCTGCAGGGCAAGCGGAAAAGGGGTCGCCAAAGTAATACCTGGCGCAGAGACCTGAAGGCAGACACCAAGACCATGAAGATGACCTGGAACCAACTGGAGAGAACAGCTCAAGACAGAGATGCCTGGAGATCACTTGTTGACGGCCTATGCCCCAGAAGGGGTAGCAGGCGTAAGTAAGTAAGCGTATAACAGTCATTTATGTTCTCTTTATCTTTATGTCTACTCTAATACTTCTAATGTTTTTGTTTTTTTTATTATGCAAAGCTATGGGTAAAGGTTCTAGTACAGTAGTAAAGATAAGTAGGGAAAACGGGCATCCTTGTTATGCCTCTTTAAAGCCCAAAAGGGAGAAGGCAGTAAGCCATCCTGATTAATTGAAAATGGGGGACCCCGATGTAAACAAGACATCGGGGACCCCGATGTAAACAATCAATCAATCATTACATAGAACAGAAGCTCTGGGTTTAGTATATTATAGTTTAGACAGGGACATTTACCAACACACAAAGTATCTATCTATCTATCTATCTATCTCTATCTCTCTCTTTATAATGCACACACTTGATACATAGCCTTGACTCATGTCCCACTCTGTCTCTGTTTCTTTATCACACACATACACATACACACACATACATACATGCATACATATATACACACACACACACACACACACACATACATACATACACGGGCGCCTGAGCAATGGAGCAAGTGGAGCAGCTGCACCCCCACAATTTAACTTGGGGGAGCAAATGTGTGCTTTTGCACCCCCACTTTTGATCATATGAAAAATATGATATGTCCCCCCCCCCAATATATAAATGTAACCATAACTACGTAATTTCAATCAAATTAATAATACGCAATGACACTTAATAGCACGTTTTTAAGTTTCCAAAGATTGTGACCCCCACCCTCCACATTTTAATGGTTTGATCAACTGCCTCCCACGGCCCCTCCCTCCCCCAGCAGTCAGTGGCGCATGCTGCAGGTAGGCTGAGTGTAAATATTACAGGCCACCGAGTGTGTCATTGGTGGCAGACTTTTCCAGTAAGTTGTTCAAACAAAGGATTATGTTAGACATGTCTTTACTATTGAGTGGTAGAACTTCTACCACTCAATACAATAAAAGTGTTCCACCCATACCGGTCCCGAAATACCATCTGGTCATACCGTAAATCCTCTAATAGTGGAGGTACATTAACGTTTCCCTCGCGTTAGCATTAGCTTTAGCGCTAGCCGCTAGCTAACATTGTCATAATATCTAGATCTGTGGTGTCAGCTGGATGACGTTGACTTTGTTTGCAAACGTTAACGTTCGCTATCTATATGGCAGACGAGGCTGGCGTTGTCCAGTTGACACATTACAGACCATGATGCTATGATAACGTTAGTAGCTAAAGCTACTGCATGTCAACAACTTGAGAAGGTACCACACGCTAAACCGTCCCCGGACACCGCAACCTTTAGACAGTTCCAACTTCAGTGTGTGAATTACGTTAATCCCACAATTACTCAACTGCACTCAATATTTAAATACCAATGCTAGTCTAAATAAATGTAGACAGACAATGTAATATATGGTATAATTATCTTTTTTCTCTTTCTTATAAAAAACTTGGCCTATTTGAAAGGAGATTGATTTAATAAAAATAAAAGAGCGAAAAATCAATATACAGTATATACAGTATATATATATTAATATAGTATTATTATTATTATTATTATTATTATTATTATTATTATTATTATTATTATTATTATTATTATTATTATTATTATTATTATTATTATTATTATTATTATTATTATTATTATTATTATTATTATTATTATTATTATTATTATTATTATTATTATTATTATTATTATTATTATTATTATTATTATTATTATTATTATTATTATTATTATTATTATTATTATAGTAATATAAACTGAGTTTTATAGTGAAAAGAGCAGCTTTATTGGTTAAGATTGAAGGCTCTATATTGCAGGAAATTGTGTTCATTAAATTTAAATGACCCCCTCCAAACCACCCCTTGCCTGTCACTTAATAATCTTGCACCCCCACTTTCAACTATAACTAGGCGGCCATGCATACATATACACACAAACACACACAGATACATACACACACATGCATACATATATAGGGGTGTAACGGTACACAGAAGCCACGGTTCGGTACGTACCTCGATATTGGGGTCATGGTTCGGTAAGATTTTGGTACAACAGAAACAAATATATTTATAATTAAATGTATTAATTTTTTATTATTATTATTATATTATACATTTTTTATAATAATTTATAATAATTATTATATATTTATGATAATAATAATAATAATAATAATAATAATAATAATAATAATAATAATAATAATAATAATAATAATAATAATAATAATAATAATAATAATAATAATAATAATAATAATAATAATAATAATAATAATAATAATAATAATAATAATAATAATAATAATAATAATAATAATAATAATAATAATAATAATAATAATAATAATAATAATAATAATTCATTATATTTATATAGCGCTTTTCTAGACACTCAACCACAATGTAGGGTGGAAATTGCCTCCCTCACCACCACTATTGTATATAGTCCTGTATATTGTGTGTGTATATTGTGTTCTATGTTACTTTATGTTTATAGTGTCCTATATGTTACTCTATGTTTATATTGTTGATATTTTTATATACACCGTGGGAAGGGGGGGACGCTACACCGTCTGGAATGAGCACTACAGTCTGTTGAATTTATGCGTATCTAGATGTAACTCACATTGTATATTTTATTATTATTTATTATTATTATTATTATTATTATTATTATTATTATTATTATTATTATTATTATTATTATTATTATTATTATTATTATTATTATTATTATTATTATTATTATTATTATTATTATTATTATTATTATTATTATTATTATTATTATTATTATTATTATTATTATTATTATTATTATTATTATTATTATTATTATTATTATTATTATTATTATTATTATTATTATTATTATTATTATTATTATTATTATTATTATTAAATAGAATAATTGTCTATAGGCTTGCCGTGGTAGTCAGTGATACTGGTGTCATTCTGTCTTCAGGCATCCACTGAATAAATTAATTGCCTACTGTCCCTTTAACAACTTATCCTTGCTAAGTTTCAGTTTCACTTGTAGAGAGGATTTTATTTCACGAGACTGAATACTAGAGAACAGATGACATGTTACAACAATGGCAGATGATTATTTGGATTTAAACACAGTAGCAGTTCAACTGGAGAGGAGCTCAGTATGTAAGTTTCTTTTCTTTATTTGATCAGCTCTGCCTGAGAGTCCGGCGGGGGAGAATGTTGGTGTGTGTGTTGGCGTGTGTGTGTGTCTTTCCATTGGTTTCATTTGCTTCATCTGAAGTCGGACTCGGTGTGCCGCATGCTGTTCTCACACGGACACGGAACCCGCGAGTGCCTGCATGCGTGACTGGTGTGTGTGCGCTGTGAGGCGTATTCTTCGTATGGCTGCGCGTACCGCACCGCGACGGCCGTACCGTACATTCGCAGGACGAATACACATACCGTTACACTCCTAATATACACACACACACACACACACACACACACACACACACACACATACATGCATACATATACACACACATGCATACATACACACACACACATACATGCATACATACACACACACATACATGCATACACACACAAACACAGATATATACATATACACACACATACATGCATATAATATAATAATAATAATTTAGGACCTGCTCAGAGGTCATCAATCGGCACACGCGATGCATGCATGCAATTCGTATCTGCGATTAACCCATCCCGTCGGCCTTCCCCCCCAAGGGCAGCCGGGAGCAGACAGGCGTCAACGTGAGCCGCGCCAGGGGACCAATCCAAGTGCTCCTGTCCGTCTTCGTCAAGGACGCCACAGCGTTATTGATTGATTGATTGATTGAAAACTTTATTAACAGATTGCAGAATGGGTACAGTACAGTACAGCTCAATACATACAATTGTTAAGGGGATGCAGACCAGAGAAAGACTTTCGTCTTGTTTACATCAGGGTCCCCCATTTTCAATTCATCGTAACATATATGACATACATGACATACAGATAGACAGTACTGCTACATCTATACATTTATGACATACCAGATTTGCAAATACAGTACTGTTTGTGATACAAAAAGAGTCCAGAAAAAAGAGTATATACATTTGATGTAGAAACTGTACATTGGATTGGGTAGGTGGGGTGGTGGGGCGTTCCACATTGATGTGGCATAATTGCGAAACGTGTTTAGTCCCTTGTTTGAGCCGAATCTGGGTCTGACAATCTTAGCGATCTATTGTTGTTGTTGTGCATGTTTTTCCATTGGGTTTATCTTATCGGGGGGGAAACCCTTGCGAGCACGGGGAGAACATGCAAACTCCACACAGAAAGGCCTGGGAGATACCCCACCTGGGTAACTGGCAACACAGCAACCTGGTCCCTAAGCGGGAATCGAACCCTGGACCTTCTTGCTGTGAGGCGACAGTGTTAACCACTACACCACCGTGCCGCTATACTGAATGGTGATTGGCTCTGCTGGGAATAGGAACAGAACTTCCCAAAAGGCACTGGACATGCGATGACAGATCCTGTTGAAGTAGAATAGCCCGTGTTTAGTGCTATACAGTGGTGGTGTAAGTACACAGTTCCTTTACTTAAGTAAAAGTAGAAATACTCAGATAAATGAGTACTTTGGTAAAAGTAAAAGTCCTCCATTCAAATTCTACTTACAGTAAGTAAAACTAGAGAAGTATTTTCGATTGAATGTACTTAAGTATCTAAAGTAAAGGTACACATTCTACATGACGTTTGTGTATCCATTGACCTCTCTATAGGTTATGTTAAAGTGGTATGTGGTCCAATTATGCTGCTCTGATTACGTCCTCTTGAAGTTGGCAGGCTAATCTTCATTTTACATTTCTTTATTTTGTATATATTGGGTTTTCTATGCAAAATCTTTTTCTTCAAAGTAACGAGTAACTGATGGGTTCAGATACATGTAGTGGAGTAAAAAGTACAACATTTCCGTTGAAATGTAGTGGAGTAAGAGTATAAAGTTCCCTGAAATGAAAATACTCACATAAAGTACAAGTAGCTCTAAATTGTACAGTACTTGAGTAAAAATACTTAGTTACTTTCCACCACTGGTGCTATAGTAGGCCTGCACATTTTAACTCATCACATCAATTCTGCTGCTACCACACACACACACACATGCACACGCACATGCACACACACGTACACACTAAGTAGGGCTAGCCATAGTACATCACTAGTGGACCCGTCTTGTCCCCTGTGTTCAGAGACGGCAACTTTGAGGCATATTATGTCAAGTTGTAGTTCAAGTTCAAGTTCTTTAATAGTTGTCATACAGAAGTACAGAATACTTTCATACAAAATGCTTCTTACTGTTACGCTCCAGAGACTGTGCTAGACAAGATAGTATCAAATAACATAATAACATAATATAGCATGAATTTAGAAGAAGAAAATGAGGTCACAGTGTTCGGTATAGACATATGTACAATGTTCTGAGTTACCATATAATATACAATACACAATACTATGCAGTGTACTAATGTACAGTACTATCTAGTGCAAAGCAGAAATGGGATGAGGTACAATTTTAGTTACAATTTACAGTAAGGTGTACGAGTTGTAGTGCAATCCTTCATCCATAAATATAAAGTGTGGGGAGTGGGTGCTACAGTGTGTTTGTTTAAAGTGGGTGTGTGCTATAAAGTGTGTGGAGTGGGTGCTACAGTGTTTGTTTAAAGTGAGTGTGTGCGTGTGGATGTGTGTGCTATGTGCGTTTGGTGGTTGTTGTTGTGTAGTGTTCATTCATTGTTCGTTTAGCAGCCTGATGGCCTGGGGATAGAAGCTTCTTCTGAGTCTTTCTGTGCTCGCCTTGAGACTCCGGTATCGCTTGCCTGACCGCAGCAGTTCAAAGAGGCAGTTGTTCGGGTGACTGGAGTCTTTAATGATTCTCTTAGCCTTGCCCTTGCAACGCTTGTAGTAAATGTTCTGGAGGGTGGGGAGCCCCCCTCCAATTGTGCGTTCGGCTGAACGTGTCACTCTTTGTAGTCTGCTTCGGTCTTGTGCAGTGCTATTCCCAAACCAGGAGGTGATGTTGCCGGTCAAGATGCTCTCTATTGTACATGAGTAGAAGTTCTTAAGGATCTTCTGGCTGACTTGGAACTTCCTTAGGCGCCTGAGGAAGTAGAGGCGTTGTCGTGCCTTCTTCACAACACTGTCAATGTGTGTGGTCCATGTCAAGTCCTCGGATATGTAGGCTCCGAGGTACTTAAAGCTGTTGACTCTCTCAACCGGTGCCCCGTCGATGCTGAGGGGGCTGTAGTCCTTGACCCCCGACCTCCTGAAGTCCACAATCATCTCCTTTGTTTTGCTGACGTTCAGGGAGAGGCTGTTTTCCTGGCACCATCCCGCCAGGACCTTGACCTCTTCCAGGTAGGCCCTCTCGTTGTTGGCAGAGATCAGGCCCACCACCACTGTGTCGTCAGCAAATTTGACGATTGTATTGCTACTCCGCTGAGCCACACAGTCGTGTGTGTACAGGGAGTAGAGGAGGGGACTCAGAACACAGCCCTGGGGGGCCCCTATGTTGAGGGTGATGGATGAGGAGGTGCAGTTGCCTGCTCTCACCACCTGGGGTCTGCCAGTCAGGAAGTCCAAGACCCACTGGCAGAGGTCATAGCCCAAGCCCAGGTCCCTGAGCTTGGCTATGAGTATGGAGGGGACTATGGTATTGAATGCCGAGCTGTAGTCGATGAATAGCATTCTCACATAGTTCCCCTGCCTCTTGTCCAGGTGTGATGCTGCTGTGTGCAGCACATGGGATATGGCGTCCTCCGTGGACCTGTTGGGGCGGTATGCAAATTGCAGGGGGTCCATGTTGATGGGGAGGGAGGAGCAGATGTAGCCCTTTACTAGCTTCTCAAAGCACTTCATGGCTATGGAGGTGAGAGCTACAGGGCGGTAGTCGTTGAGGCAAGCAGGCTTGGATTTTTTGGGTACAGGGATAATAGTGGACTTCTTCAGGCAGGTGGGGATGACAGCCTGTTCTAAGGACAGGTTAAATATGTCAGTGAATACTGGGGCCAGTTGGTCGGCACAGACTTTTAGGACGCGGCCGGGGATGCCGTCCGGACCTGCTGCCTTCCTGATATTCACTTTTTTAAAGGTCCGCCTCACCTCATGCTCTGTTACCCTGAACACTGCGCCTCCATCAGCAGCCGACCCCCCCCCCCCCCCATTGCCGAGGCTTGTGAGCTGGTGTTGTTATTACCAGCATCAAACCTTGCATAGAAGGTATTGAGGTCATTTGCTAAGGAGATGTCACTGTTCAGTTTGAGGGAGGCGCCTTTGTAGTCTGTCATCGTTTTGAGCCCCTGCCACATAGCTCTAGAGTCAGCTTGTTCAAACTGGAGTTCAATTTTATCCCTGTAGCGCCGTTTGGCCTCTGACACTGTCCTCCTTACGTTGTATCGCGCCACCTTGTGGTCATTCATGTTGCCTGCCACTAGGCCGTCGTTGTATGCTTTGGTGCGCTCTCTCAGAGCTTCACGGACGGATTTGTCTACCCAGGGTTTTTGATTTGGGTAAACTTTCATTTTGGTAGTGGGGATTGTTTCTTTCACCCTAGTACAAACATAGTCCAGCACTGTCTCCGTGTAGACATTAATGTTATCTGTGTCGCGGAACACATTCCAGTCTGTGTAGTGAAACACTGACCGGATCGTCTCCTCTGACGTCAAATCCCATTTCTGCACCTCTCGCGAGACTACGGGAGTACTTTTTATTCTCTGTTTGTACTTTGGTGAAAGAAAAATGGACGCGTGATCTGATTTACCAAAGCCACTATCAGAATGAGCCTTGTAGCCACCTTTAAATTGCGTGTAACAGTGATCTAGGATGTTACCGCCTCTGGTGTTGCAAGTCACATGCTGATAGAAGTCAGGCAATACCTTTCTCAGATTGGCGCTATTGAAATCTCCCAGCACTAAAATGGCGGCGTTAACGTTCGCCACTTGTATTTTATTTACCTCGTCGTGTAGTCTGGAGAGCGCAACCTTGTTGTTGGCTTGCGGTGGGATATACACTCCGATCAGGACGATCGCCGTTAACTCCCTCGGGAGGAAGAAAGGACGACACTTGATGGTTATATATTCCAGTTCTGGGGAGCAGTGGTTGGATAATTCCTTCACGTTAGTTGGATCGCTCCAATTTTTGTTAAACATGAAGGCAATACCTCCTCCACGTTGTTTACCGGACTCTGATGACCGATCCTTGCGATGGATAAAGAAGTGATCCGCTGGTTGAATCGCGTGGTCTGGAACCTCCGGTGTGAGCCATGTTTTGGTGAAGCAGAGGACATTGCAGTCCCTAACGTCTCTTTGATATTGAATCCTTGCTCGGATGTCATCCAGTTTATTGTCAATTGATTGTACATTGGCTAGCAATATACTGGGCAGTGGTGTACGGTGGCGTCTGGATCTCAGCCTGTTACGGATCCCAGCCCTCTTTCCTTGTCGTCTTTTCCTGGGCTCTGGGAACAAAGGATCTGGTCCTATTCTCCGGAGAATTTCTTCAGGCCATTGATGCGGTTCGGAAAGCTGATCCAGTGAGTAATCCAGTTGGTAAGTTTCCCGTAATCCAATGTCTATGAGTGACTGACGGTCATATACATTAAATGCACCAACAGTTGGTACGAACAAAACTCTAAAAACTATAAATATTAACAAAAGTAAACACAGTCTCGACGGAGCGAACAGAAAGGCAGCCGGTTGGAGCAGCGCCATCGTCGTGTAAGGCTATTCTTTCTAAAGGCCGGTATACGTGGAGACATAACCTGGTTTTGAAGAGCTTAGCAGGAGATGGTTAGCACTAACGTGAGGCCTGACCTAGTATTATGGTTGCGTAGTCAGCGGGAGATAGTTAGCACTAACTTGAGGCCTGACATAGTATTATGGTCTCGTAGTCAGCGGTTAGTTCATTTTATAGAATCCGTGCCTTGGGAGCATTCAGTGGAGGAGGCATATGAAAGGGAAAAGTGGAGATATGCAGACTTGGCAGCAGAAACTGAACAGTGAGGATGAAAACCTATAGGGTTTGTCCGGTGGAAGTAGGATGCAGAGGATTTATAGCACGATCGACTTTATCGTTATTGGTAGAGTTGGGGATTTGTGGACGGAGTTTGTGAAAAGCGGTAAATGAGATGTCGGAAGAAGCATTGGAAGGCAGTCAGTTTATTGGTTGAGGAAAAAAACAAATATGTGTGATATTGGTATCAGGAATTGTTTAATTTTTTATATAGGATAACATAGGGAGGTTCTGCGTGTGGATATCGTGGACAAAGTGGCAGTTAGCAGGGAGGGGGTGGTTCTGGGATGCTGGAACTAACTGGCCTAACTTGATGACACACCAGTGAAGCGAAGTGCTAATTTGATAACCCTGGTGATATGATGGCTCTTACTGCCTATCTATCTACATGGTGGGTTGTGGTGGCCACTAGGGGCCATTAGGGGTGTAAAGGTACACGTACCCGTACCAAACCGCTTCAGTACTGGACCTTCGGTTCAGTACGGCTGTGTACCGAACGAATACAACGGTACATTAACCACTAACGAACGCACGTACAGAACTTTTTTTTTCGTGCAGAATTGTATTAAAAACTCCCAAGTTCACCCCTTCCCAAAATATCATTTGTGCAAAGGGCCGGGTGTTCGTTGAGAGATTACCTGTAATTTAGCATAGCCTCATAGTGTGACGAACACGCACGCACGCACGCACGCACGCATGCACGCACGCACGCACGCACGCACGCACGCACGCACGCACGCACGCACGCACGCACGCACGCACGCACGCACGCACGCACGCACGCACGCACGCACACACACACACACACACACACACACACACACACACACACACACACACACACACAACCCTGAGGGATGATTTACAATAAAGTGCTAAAACAAAGTAGGCTACTTACATTCTTGACGCTAGAACTCCCAAAATAGCGTTAGCATAAAAAAGAAGGTAGGCCAGGTGTACCTTACATAGCTTGCCTAAAACTGTCTCGAGGTTCCACAAGTTAATAAAAATCTGTAGTATTTCCAACCGGGGCTTGACATTGCTCAGAGGGAAAATCACTGGCTTCGCGACCGGTGGTCGCGGTTGTTCAGATTCAGATCAGATTCAGATTACTTTATTCACCATTTTGCAGAACAAATGGAATGTGATTTGACGTTCACAGTGCATGCTTTTTTTTTTTCACAATAAGAACAATACAACAGTAAATAAATAATTATAAATAAAGTAAAGTGCCAGACAGGACAGGAGTCAGGACAGTGAGACAACAATAAGACTGTAAAAGTGCAGTGGTTGGGGACATCTGGTTTTAAGTTTTTTTTTTACTGCAGCCTAGTTGATTATTGAGTAATTTCCAAAGTTCACTGGGTTTATTTTTGTTTTCCTCAGTTTTGTCATTGATGAAATTCTTTTTTGCAGTTTTGATCATGGAGTTTACTTCATTTCTTAGTCTGTTTCATTGCAGTTTGAGTTCAGTCACGTGGGCTTGGAGTTCACTGCTCGGGATTTTGGTAAGCTCTGACTGACTTTTACGAAACTCAGAGCATTTTTTTGTCTCTAGTTTTCATAGTGGTCAATATTTCGGAGTGCATCCACGGCTCAGTGTGATTTTTTACCCTGGTGCAGCACAAAGTTCAAGTCCAGAAGTCCAGCCCTAGCAGCTCGCCATAGAGGGGGGGGGGGGGGGGGGGGGAGCAGGGGGACACCTGACTCGTTTACCACGCGAGCTGCTGAGGGGAATGAAACTTGTTGTTCATTACTACTCACACGTTGGTCAGCTCAATGACATCGCGTGTCTCCTATCCGTCATGCAGCACATTCAGGCCCACACCCACCGGGGGCTGTTTTTTTCACCATCTTTAACACATTGGACGCCAGAGGTCGCTATGGCCGTTTGTGCCAGCGCTGTAATGCAATGGGGGTAGATGCCGGTGTTTGTAGTGCTAAAACTATATTAAATATTATAGCTATGGATCTAATAGCAACGTCGATTGTCAGTGAGTTTCTTCCGGTCAACATGTAAAAAACTGATAATTTTTTCATCCATACATTTCCGTTTTATACCGTGGTGAATATGAGTATAGTTCTAGAGTGATTCTGTGTAATCCCAGGGAACTCCGCCAAACAGCGCTTTACTGCATTCCACTATAAATCGTGCCACTCCTCGCCTGGATCAATAATCATCGTGAAATCAACGTTAGATTATCGGTATTATGTTTCATCATCGATGCATGAAAGGGGGGGGGGGAGGGGGAGCCGGCCCTCCGTGCTTTGATCGCAACCAACGGGACACGGCCCACACACACACCACAGACACATGCTGCGATCGCGGGGAAAAAAATATCGGATCAATGCAGGATTGATAATATATAGTCCTTACCTTGTCTATGATGTACTGCAAAAAGAAGAATCCAATTATTTGATCGCCATTCCAAATACTGATCACGATCGTCTGTCCAACGTTATCCGCCAAAGAAAATGAACGGGGAAAATGGAGTGCAATAGCGGCCGCAAGGCGTTAGGTGGCGGTATCTGACCGTTGCGGTCTCAGACAGAGTGCCACACAGTCGTATACACAGCATAGCAGGATGAATTATGAATGGAAATAGCGAATAAAAGAAATAACGATCCAATAACGACTTTACTCGTTGTTGGCAGAATTCGATTGGCGGGCTATAACGAGTTAACTCGTTTTTGACAATTAATGTGTTATAACTTATAAAATAAAAATATAAAATTTTAAGTCGAAATTTTTTTTCAATAGAGAATATTCGTTGACAGCCCTACAAGTACAATTAGTTACTGCACACTACATCACCCCTGAGTGGAACATGGAAAGCCAAACTTTTCCCCACTGTACCGAAAACCCGTACCGAACCGTGACTTCAAAACCGAGGTACGTACCGAACCATGGTTTTTGTGTACCGTTACACCCCTAGGGGCCATATGGCAGGCTATGTACTGTAGCATTGGCATTGTCAATACATGGAGCTCACATGTTAACTAGGGATGTCCCGATCAAATTTTTTTGCTCCCAATCCGATCCCGATTATGTGACTTTGAGTATCTACCGATACCGATTTTTCCTGATCCGAAAAAAATAAATAAAAAAATGCCTCCCATCCCAATTTCTCACATTACATTCACCCTGAATGTTGACGTTATCGAGGTGAAAAGTTAACTTCATTCAAGCGAGGCATTGCAACCGGAGAAATCTAAAAACTCTGCCTCCGACCTGCTGCTTCATGAGAGCATTGTCTGTAAAAAATCAGGTGACTGCAAGTTCTGCAACTAGTGGATGTCCCTCATCCTTGACATAAATCATTTGATGTATAATTAAGGAAATACGTTTGTTTTGGCAAAATTCTTCTGCTCTGTGTGACAATAAATAAATGAATGATGATGTGCAATTTAAAACCAAAACAAAGGCCTCAGTATGAGTTTAAGACGTGAACATGGTCATGTTTGTTGAATAAAAAAAAAGGGAAAGAATTTAAATTAAAAATTTAAAAAGATTTTTCTTTCTTTTTTTTCTCCGATCCCGATCTTCTGAAAATCACGTGATCGGATCGGGACATCCCTAATGCTAACCATTTCTTCCTGCACCCACACCCCTTACCACAAACCGGGTTCATATCCTATTCCCTACCCCTACACCCCTTACCCTAAACCGGGTTTGTATCCTTCCCCATTTGACCACCATGAGTAGCATATAATTTTGTTAGGGGGATTGGGTTTCTTCATTGAGCTCTTATCATTAGGGACCAAGTATCTTTTGTTTTATCATAATAGGGCGGATTGGGTTCTGGGTAGGGGTGTCCGATATTATCGGCCTACCGATATTATCGGCCGATATTGGCATAAAAATGTGATATCGGACAATATCGGAGAGAGAGAGAGAGAGAGAGAGAGAGAGAGAGAGAGAGAGAGAGAGAGAGAGAGACAGACAGACAGACAGACAGACAGACAGACAGACAGACAGACAGACAGACAGACAGACAGACAGACAGACAGACAGACAGACAGACAGACAGACAGACAGACAGGCAAATAGGCAGACAGACAGACATACAGACAGATAGACAGACAGACATACAGACAGACAGACAGACAGACAGACAGACAGACAGACAGACAGACAGACAGACAGACAGACAGACAGACAGACAGACAGACAGACAGACAGACAGACAGACAGACAGACAGACAGACAGACAGACAGACAGACAGACAGACAGACAGATAGGCAGACAGACAGGCATAAACAGACAGACAGGCATTGACAAACAGGCAGAGATATGGAGAGACAGGAAAACACAGGCAGACAGGCAGACAGACAGACAGACAGATGAGATACACACACACACACAGACACACACACATGCCTGCAAGACACACTTATAGTAAAGGCATCCATCACCAGGCCTTTAAGACAGATATATGTGCTGGTGTGATGGCCATGAGTGTTTCACCTGCACTGCCTTGATGCTCACAGATGAAAGAGAAACACTAACAACTAACAGTTCACTTCTTAGTGCTGTCCATGACAAGTGAAGCCAGGCAATGAAACAAGATGGGGATGTATCTAACCTCCATGACCCCCACTTTGGAACAGCAACTTTTCTAACCTCCATGATCCCCACTGTGGAACAGCAACTTATCTAACCTCTATGACCCCCAGTGTAGAACAGCAACGTATCTAACCTCCATGATCCCGACTGTAGAACAGCAACTTATCTAACCTCTATGACCCCCAGTGTAGAACAGCAACTTATCTAACCTCTATGATCCCCACTGTAGAACAGCAACTTTTCTAACCTCTATGATCCCCACTGTAGAAAACAGCAATCATTCAGACTCTAAGATCATTCAGACTCTAAGGTAATTCAGACTCTAAGATAATTCACTGGTGAACTCTAAGATCCTTCAGACTCTAAGATCCTTCAGACTCTAAGATAAGTCACTGGTGAACTCTAAGATCCTTCAGACTCTAAGATAAGTCACTGGTGAACTCTAAGATCCTTCAGACTCTAAGATAAGTCACTGGTGAACTCTAAGATCCTTCAGACTCTAAGATAAGTCACTGGTGAACTCTAAGATCCTTCAGACTCTAAGATAAGTCACTGGTGAACTCTAAGATCCTTCAGACTCTAAGATCATTCAGGGTTGAACTCTAAGATCATTCAGCTGTGAACTCACGCACACACACACACGCACATTCACATATATAATATAATATAATATGTATCTGTCCAGGCCAGATGGGGAGCAGAATCATGACTCGTCTTGGACCTTTCTATAACCAAACAAGACAACAAGATCATCACAGATCCCTCTCCAAGAGCCACAGATCCGAACACTCTTCTCAGAACAGACGTCGGCGCTGGTCAATAACACAGACTACAAAGATCTGTTTTTGTTTTTGTCTCATTCCTGTTTACATATCTGTATGATAGCCATGTACAATAATACTATTATACATTATACTGTATCCTTCGGATGAGACGCTAAACCGAGGTCCTAACTGAATCTCGTCATTAAAGAACCCAGGACGCCTATCGCAAAGAGTAGGGGGTTCCCCGACATTCCTGGCCAAATTCCCAATCAGGGCCACCTAATCATCCCTTGAGGTCTAGAGACCTCAAACCCTACTCTAGCGAGGCCTTTAACCTAGAGCTGGAGAGCCTGGACTGGTCAGAAGAGCTCAGTGGTACACTAGTTGAAGAAACATGGCTAAACATGGCTAAACGACATGGCCCCCCTAAGAACCACCAGGGTAAAAAATCACGCTGAGCCGTGGATGCACTCCGAAATATTGACCACTATGAAAACAGTCAAAGCTTACCAAAATCCCGAGCAGTGAACTCCAAGCCCACGTGACTGAACTCAAACTGCAATGAAACAGACTAAGAAATTAAGTAAACTCCATGATCAAAACTGCAAAAAAGAATTTCATCAATGACAAAACTGAGGAAAACAAAAATAAACCCTGTGAACTTTGGAAATTACTCAATAATCAACTAGGCTGCAGTAAAAAAAAAACTTAAAACCCAATTTTCAAACATAAACATAAAGACGGACAACATGCTCATCACAGACAAGCTAGATGTGGCCAATTACTTAAACATTTTCTTCACAAACATTGGTAAATAAACTACCCTCCCACTCAGGGCATTTTGGGGTAGAACACATCATAGCCTACTACAATAACCTAGGGGTCTGCAACGACGATTTCAAACTAGAAATGGTAACAACAGCTGAGGTACTAGCAAGGCCAACCTAACAAGGCCATGACAATATCCCATCCAAATTCCTCAGAGACTCAGCAGCCGCCGTCACCCCAGTCATCACACACTTCCGGTTAAAGAAATGTTTCCCGTCTGAAGCCAGGAAGAGAATTGTGCAGAGTTCCTTTCTGCCTGTATTAGACTATGGCGATGTAATCTATATGCATGCTCCTTCCTCCCTGCTTAAAAAGCTGGATTCTGCGTACCATACTGCCATACGTTTTGTAACAGGTGCAGGCTCTCGCACCCACCACTGCACTTTGTATCAGTCATTAGGATGGTCCTCTCTGTACCAAAGAAGACAATCACACATGTTGATTTTTATCCTTAAGTCATTGCTAGGTAAGCTGCCCTTATATATCTCCAGACTTCTGTCCTTTTATACTTGCTTTTTTAATACCAGACGAGCAGCAAATGGGATGCTGTTAAATGTTCCTTTGATGCAGTCAGAGCTTGGTAAAGCTGCATTCTCCCACTATGCTCCCTTTTTATGGAATACGCTGCAAGTGAAACTTTGTCTACAGGCACTTCCTACTGTGAATGCTTTTAAAGGTATGCTACGATTAGCCCTTTATGAAACATGTAACTGTTTTACCTGATGCTATTGTTGATGTGATTATGCTCCTTGCCACTGCACAAATGACCCTCTGTATTTATATTTGAATTGTATGTTTTTTGTTTAATGCCCTGTTTTATGTTGAAACTTGTTGTGTGCTGTGTTGGTCAGGACTCCCTGGAAGAAGAGATCTTGTATCTCAATGGGACATTCCTGGATAAATAAAGGATAAATAAAAAAAATAAAAAACACATAATAAACCTCTCCATAAAACCCAAAGACTTCAAAATTGCAAGAGTAACCCCCCTGTACAAAAAGGGCAGCAAATTAGACCCTGGCAACTGTTTCTATTCTTACCTCCATCTCGAAAGTCATGGAAAAAATAGTATACGAACAGGTCGAAAAGCACCTTGCAGAAAAAAATCAAATCTGGCTTCAGAACATCCCACTCCACTGACACATGCCTTCTCAAACAAGAGGTGGACGCGGGCAAATACTGCAGCATGGTCATGCTGGACCTACAAAAGGCCTTTGACACTGTCAATCACTCCATTCTGATTGACAAGCTAAAAGCCATTGGTTTTGATAGTCTATCAGTGAGCTGGATGCAATCCTACCTGGAGGGGAGAGAACAGATGGTGGAGGTAAACAGTACCCTATCCCCCCCCCCCTCCCAGTGAGCTGTGGTGTTCCACAAGGAAGTATACTAGGACCGCTACTGTTCCTAATTTATGCAAATGACATGTCGTTAGCTTGTGACTGCAACTTGTTCCTGTTCGCGGACGACTCAGCCCTGCTGGTCTCTGACAAGAACAAGTTACAGGTTGAAAAAACCCTCAGCTCTGAACTAGGCAGAATCTGCACCTGGCTCGCTGACCACAAACTATCATTACACCTGGGTAAAACAGAGTCCATTCTCTTCGGTTCAAATAACAAACTCAGCAAGACAGACGGCTTCTCAGTTACAGTGGGTGACAATATTGTCACAAAGAAAGATGAAATTACATACCTAGGTTCCATCCTAGAGGCAAATCTTTCCTGTGACAAAATGGCATCCAATGTAATAAAAAAAAGTCAACGAACAAACTAAATTCTTGTACCGGATCTCCTCTCTGGTAAACAAGAATACCCTGAAGACTCTGGCAGGAGCACTCATTCAAGGGTACTACGACTATGCTTGCACCTCAGCACCTCAAAGGCGCTAAAAACTAAATTACAAACATCACAAAACAAACTGGTCAGACTACTGCTTGACCCTACTCCTAGAACCCACCTCACCCCTGCCCACTTTGACAACCTAGGATGGCTTAGAGTAGAGTAGACGACAGACTACAGCAACTTGCAATGGGCCTGGTCTACAAGATACACCACTAAGGTACCCATGTACATGTCAAAATACATCCCAAAGGTCAGTGAATACCACAACCACAACACCAGAGGGAGCTCCACAAATCATGTTAAACCCAGATTCGGCTCAAACAAGGGACTAAACACGTTTTGCAATTATGCCACATCAATGTGGAATGCCCTACCCACAGCTGTAAAGGAATGTGAATCACTACCCACTTTCAAAACCACTCTCAAAGACCACCTACGGGAGACTGCAATTCGAAACTGGCCTTGTAAATGTCCTAAACCAACCCCCTCCAATGTACAGTTACCCCCCACCCGCCTATTGTTTTATGTATTTTGTTAATACAATTGCATTTATCTATAGTCCTAATTCTGTCACTGTTTGATGTCACAAAGAAGGATGTATCCGAAAGCTGTCTACAACATGTGTAACAGATGATGAAAAAGTTAACAAATAATTAACTGTATTAGACATTTGTTAATGATGAATAGGCTTCACTTTAGATTAGGGCACACAATAGCATCTGTAAATGATTTATAGATGTATTATGAATGTCTTAACAAATTATTAGTTGAACATGAACAAATAAATGGAGGTACAGTATCGTTTTTCTTTTTCATATCCATTTTTCAAAGCATCTACAAATGTGTTACTACACTTTAAACACCATTATTTAATGATGAACAAATCAAGTACAAACAATGTTGATAATGAGTTATAAATAATGTAGAACTAATTTGTGAATGTTATACAAATATAGTTATAAATGATTTAATAATAATTTACGAATGTATATAAATGGTTTGTTCATGATTAGTTCATTATCTACAAATACCTTATAAAGGTCTTATAACTGAGTGTTATTATAAAGTGTTACCAAGGAGTTCATTGACTGAACTGTCAAAGACCACTGGAATAACTCAATGTATCTTCAGTTTTAGAGTGGGTTTTCCCTCTTTATTGTTTTTTTTTGTTGTGTTTTGTCAATATATTGTGATGAGTATTAATGTATATTTTTGTATGGTCACCATGGAAATTATTGGACCCCAGGAAGAATAGCTGCTGCTATGCAAAAGCTAATGGGGAACACAATGTGTCCTGTTTAATGGAACTTTATCAAGCATTAAAACGCTACAATGTGGCATTCCTCAAGGAAGTTGCCTTGGACCATTATTATGTTCAATATTTGTAAATGATATGCCACATAGTTAAAAAAAAAATGCGAGCAGTTCCTTTTATGCAGATGACACTACAATAATATGCTTCGGCAAGCAATGCCAAAGACCTCAGCAGTCTTCTTCAAAGCGAGTTAATGCAGATTGCTGAATGGGTCACGGTAAATAAGCTGAAACTAAATACATCCGAAACAAAATGTCGGAATATTTGTTCAAAGCATGATCAGAGAGAGAAACACAGATTAAATATTTCTTTGCATGCATGGTGCAGATATTGAACAAGTTAAGGAGGCCAGATTGCTCGGAGTTATAATAGATGAAACACTATCTTGGTCAACTCACTAACTAACAATATTGTAACAAACATTAGCAGAAGTATTTCAATTAATAGACGGAATGCCAATTTTTTTTACTGACACAGCTACCAAGCAAGTCATACAATCGCTAGTTTTGTCACATTTGGACTACTGTCCAGCAATCTGGTCAAATGGTCAAGACTTAAATAAAATACAGCTTACTCAAAATAGAGCTGCAAGACTTGCATTGCATAGCTCAATTAGAAACAGTTGAAAAAATGCGTAAGGAACCGCCATGGATGAGAGTCGATGAGAGACTAGTGTGTAGTCTGATTTTGTTTATGATAAATATTTATACTTTACATAAACCTGTATGCCTCTTTTCGCAGCTGGTGCTTACTAGTGATGGTCATAACTATGGCACTAGACAAGCCTTGTGGGGTCAGTTCGCCCTGCCGACACCCAGCACTGAAGCCTTAAAGAAGACTGTAGGGCAATGTCCTACTGGAATAGACTTCCACAATATTTAGTTTCAATTACCAATAAAGTGTGATTTAAGAGGAGACTATAAGAGGGGCTGTAATGCAGAAAGAGATTGAGAGATTGACAGTCTAATCTGTGTCTGATGAATGAATTTGTGTGTTGGGTTATGGATTCATTTTGAATGTCTTTGTCTCATGGTTATGAGGAATATTAGTATATGGAATGTCGAGCTGTTTTGGAACCAGTTTTAGTTTTCTATATGTTTGTATATTTGTTATTGTTCTATATTTGTTTGTATGTCTGATTTTGATTTGTTTATTGTTCTATATTTGTTTGTATATTTTATTGGTGTTTTATTGATATTTGTTTTATTTTATGTTGTTTTATTGATTATTCTTGTTTGATTTTTATATGTTTGTATCCAGACCCCAGGAAGAATGGTCGCTGCTGAGGCAGTGACTAATGGGGATCTGAACTAAAGAAATAAACAAACAAACAAACACACACATTCACACACAGAGGAACAGTGGAGGCAGCCATTCAAGGCGCCCAGCTGCTTGTCAGGAGCAGTCAGGGTTTCAGTGCCTTGCTCAAGGAAATCATGGAACTGGGAACCTTCAGATACCCAGACTATTGCTACTCACCTCCTAAGCCACCGCTGCTCATTTCACACAATGCTGCCACCATGTGGCCGGGAGAGGTAACTGCTCAGTATTTAACATGAATGAATGAATGAATGAATGAATGAATGAATGAATGAATGAATGAATGAATGAATGAATGAATGAATGAATGAATGAATGAATGAATGAATGAATGAATGAATGAAAACTTTATTTAACAGATTGCAGAATGGGTACAATACAGTACGGCTCAATACATACAATTGTTAAGGGGATGCAGACCTGAGAAAGACGTTTGTCTTGTTTCCATCAGGGTCCCCCATTTTCAATTCATATAGATATTTATGACATACACAACATACATGACATTTATGGCATAGGGACATACAGGTATTTAGTACTGATACATTTGTGACATAAGCGGTATTCAAATATACAGTACTGTTACCCCTAGATCCTGACAGAGTATATACATATGATGGGGAGGGGACTGTACATTAGGAGGGGGTGGGTGGGTGGGAGGGAAATATACATACGGCGGGGAGGGAATATATACATGCGGTGGGGAGGAGACTGTCTATTAGGAGGTGGTGGGGGTTTTGGGCATTTACGGTGGCCAGTTTCGAATTGCAGCCTCCCGTAGGTGCTCTTTAAGAGCGGTTTTGAATGTGGGCAGGGATTCACATTCCTTTACAGCTTTGGGTAGGGCGTTCCACATTGTTGTGGCATAATTGCGAAACGTGTTTAGTCCCTTGTTTGAGCCGAATCTGGGTTTAACATGATTTGTTGAGCTTCCTCTGGTGTAGTGGTTGTGGTATTCACTGACCTTTGGGAAGTATTTTGACATGTACATGGGCACCCCGGTAGTATAGTGTATCTTGTAGACCAGGCCCATTGCAAGTTGCTGTACTCTGTCGTCTACTCTAAGCCATCCTAGGTTGTCAAAGTGGGCAGGGGTGAGGTGGGTTCTGGGGTTCAGGTCAAGTAGTAGTCTGACCAGTTTGTTTTGTGATGTTTGTAATTTTGTTTTAAGCGCCTTTGGGTGCTTTGGTACCATGAGGTGCAAGCATAGTCGTAGTACCATTGAATGAGTGCTCCTGCCAGAGTCTTCAGGGTATTCTTGTTTACCAGAGAGGAGATCCGGTACAAGAATCTAGTTCGTTGGTTGACTTTTTTTATTACATTGGATGCCATTTTGTCAAACAAACAAGGAGGCAAGGAGAAAATGAGAAGAAAGAAATATACTTCTTCAAGGAAGGTAACTTTGTGCGCTGTTTTATTTTATTTGTGGCGTTAAAATGAGTCGGTAGCCTTTTACATATCTCTAATACTGTACATAGAACACTAATTCCCTGTTTCCAGAGAATCTCTCCCTCCAGTGGTCATGCCTGACAGGGTCTGCTGAATGTGATGTCAAGTGATGGTGTACAGTACAATTCTGGTAAACTTGTTAACCGATAAATCCATCCCGTGGCCAACTCATCAATAGGGAGGTGTAGTGGTTACATCACTGCCGTTTTTCGTGTTCCACCCTCTGTCCAACGCAATGTATTTCCCCATTGCCCATTTCTAAATCGCCTCGTTTAAAACCAATAAAGCATTAACATTGGCATGGTGTACCTTTCTGTGCTTATTCATCCACAATCTATAGCTCAACATGAAAATATTCACAATTAATCATAAAAAATAATCACAACATTTTATTTCAACCAAAAATGTTTAAACAATAATGTTAGTGATAGAAGGGAACTCGTTTTGTGCAAAAATGGAAAGCTTTTCAAATATCCATGCGGCAGAATTGTTACAATAGCCGATAATCCATTTTCCCAATGATAAATCCCTATACGGGTGGAACAACCAGTGACGTCAGACTACACCTCCCTATAGACCTGTTCGCTAACGACGTCATGACAAATATGCGCCTGCAGGCGAGGCAGAAATGAACGTAATCCTGGTCAGAATGGGGTCATCCCTATGTTCCCCGGGCTCTATGTTCCCCGGGTTCTATGTTCCCTGATTGATTGATTGATTGATTGATTGATTGATTGATTGATTGATTGATTGATTGATTGATTGAAACTTGTATTAATGTCCGCCTTGTTTCGAACTGGTTAAGCTTGGCGACTCTTTCGAAGTTGGTTACGGTTAGAGTTTGGAATCAGGGCGGGTGGTCTATCGCCCTGCTCTAAAGATAAACTCTAAGCATAACCGACTATCTATCGCTACCGGGGAACATATAGGACCCGGGGAACATAGACATGCTCCCGTCAGAACAACGGGGCAGACTACAATATATTTGCATTTGTTAGCGATCTAAACAATCAATCCATACCAAAGCTAGACGTGTAAAAGGTGAAAGACTCACACTCCATACTGATTTGGCTAAATGACATCCAGCCGTTTTCGTTTGAAACAACTTTTAGTCACGAGTGTCATGGTTTCTCCATAGTGCCCCATTGTACTTCTTTTGGCGCAGCAGCCCACGCTGGTCCGGGCTAACTTAGTCACATGACTCAGTTGGTGTTGTTGATTGGTGGTATTGCTGGTATTGGCTCGAACGCGGTACGTTTAACCAAGGTGCATGGGCGGACCTTCCTACAGGCGATATAGGCGGTCGCCTAGAGCGCCACCCAGAGGGGGGCGCCAAAAAAAAGATTTTTTTTTTTTTTTTTTTTTGTGCAGTTTTGGCGCCCACCTCTATATCTGCAACCATTATTTTTACATTAAAAAAATTCTAACATAAGGGAAAATGAGCCAAAAATCTAAAACGGTCGGTCGGTCTGAGCCTCAGCTTTAGGTGTTCACAGTCAGAACATGCTAGAGCGCTGTGCATTGATTATAGAATTGAACGTTGAGGAAAGAAAGACTAACGTTAGAGAACTATGAAGAAAAAAGCAAAAAAAAAAAAAAAAAAAATTACGGGGGGGCGCAGTGGTGAATCTCGCCTAGGGCGCCGAATGGGCTAGGTCCGCCCCTGGGTGCATGAACCGGAAACAACAACAAGGACTCTCTGGAGGCTGATGGATGTTCTAAAAAAGAATGTTCTTTATTCATACAATTAAAACCAAGGTATTTCTGCAACATGTTTCATCAGGGTTACATGACAAAGAAAGAACAATGGAGCTTAATATGTAAATACCCATATGAAATGGCCTTCATGGGGGAAATGGCCGCCCAATTGACAACAGACCAAACGCAAAGCCTCCTATTTGAAAATGTCACAAAAAAACAAAACAAAAACTACGGTCAGCTGTTTATATTTAACATTGTCAGCTGTTTATATTCACCAGCGGGTCAGCTGTTTGTATTTACCATTGTCAGCTGGGTGTGGTTTATGAATGGTAGAAGTTACACTAAAACTTATAAAGGCCAATCATCCAATCAGCTGCAGGTATCGAAGGACCAGCCCAGCTCCTTCAGAAAACTACGTCTCCCATGGTTCACACTTCCATACGTCTCAAACTGGAGCTGTGATTGGGAAGATCGCCAGCCAATCTGGGCCTGGGTCGTCTGGGGTACTGGAGGGGAGGGGCCAACCTTGAGAGATGGGAGAGCAACCATTATGTGTGTGGTTGTGTGTGTGTCTGTGTGTCTGTGTGTGTGTGTCTGTGTGTGTGTGTGTGTGTGTGTGTGTGTGTGTGTGTGTGTGTGTGTGTGTGTGTGTGTGTGTGTGTGTGTGTGTGTGTGTGTGTGTGTGTGTGTGTGTGTGTGTGTGTGTGTGTGTGTGTGTGTGTGTGTGTGTGTGTGTGTGTGTGTGTGTGTGTGTGTGTGTGTGTGTGTGTGTGTGTGTGTGTCTTAACAAACAATGCCCTGATGAGGACAGTCTAGTTCTAGTCCATCGAAACATCTATTTAATAAATTATTTGCATGAGAGTTTGGACCTTTTAGTATTATTTTACAACTTAACGTCATTAACATTAACATTCTTGATCAATCACAAGGACAGTTCGAAAAAGATACATGTGCAGCACTCCACGAAAACAACAGATTGAAGCCCAGAAAGAAAATAACGTATGCTCGTTCTCGGACAAAGCATGTCTGTCTGGAGAATGATTTCCATGAGCTCCTATATAACGTCTTCTCCAGAGTCAGACAAGAAGATATATACAAATTTCCTCTACTGTATGTGCGTTCAGTAGAAAGCTATCCAAATAGAAACTGGCCCCGGTAAATGTCCAAAACCCCCTCCAATGTACAGTTTCTTCCCCTTCAAATGTATATATTTTTCTTGTTAGATCTCTTTCTCATAAACAGTACTGTATATTGTGTATACTGTATGTCATGTATGTCATAAATGTCTTGATGAATTGAAAATGGGGGACCCTGATGTAAACCAGACGAAAGTATTTCTCTGGTCTGCATCCTCTTAACAATTGTTTGTATTGAGCCGTACTGTATTGTACCCATTCTGCAATCTGTTAATAATGTTTTCAATCAATCAATCAATCAATCCGGCTGCAAGCTAGCCTAGTTTAACACAAATTAATGGAAGTGGATACGGACCACTAGTCTAGTTTACAACTCCGGCAGAGGTGGTTTTGCCCAACAGCTGGGCTAACTAGTCTATATCAGCAGTCCTGGTGTCAACTCAATCTAAAACAAAATAAAATAAAAATAAAAAACAGATAGCAAAGTGACTGATTCAATGCTGGAATTACATCAGAATAATAATTTTGATTGAGGTTGATTTTGAGGTTAATTTTGACTCAACATTGAATCAATGTTGAATTAATGTTGACAACTGATGGCCTTTAAAAAAAAATCAACAACATTTCAACATTGGTTCAGTGTTATTTACATTAACGCTTCAACATTATTATTATTATTGTTATTATTAATAATAATGTACTTTATTTGTATAGCACCCTTCCTACAAGAATTGCAGCCAAAATTGCTTCACATAAAATAAACTATATCAGCTTGCTATCTGGGATCCTACCAATCTAATGTTCTGGTTTTCAGAATTCTGCTCTTTTGTTTACATTGGTGTGAATCAGTAAGACAGACATATTGGCATATGTGGCAGACAGACAGACAACAGACAGACAGACAGACAAACAGACAGACAGACAGACAGACAGACAGACAGACAGACAGACAGACAGACAGACAGACAGACAGACAGACAGACAGACAGACAGACAGACAGACAGACAGACAGACAGACAGACAGACAGACAGACAGACAGACAGACAGACATACAGACATATTGACCTATGTGGCAGACAGACAGACAGACAGACAGACAGACAGACAGACAGACAGACAGACAGACAGACAGACAGACAGACAGACAGACAGACAGACAGACAGACAGACAGACAGACATACATACAGACATATTGACCTATGTGGCAGACAGACAGACAGACAGACAGACAGACAGACAGACAGACAGACAGACAGACAGACAGACAGACAGACAGACAGACAGACAGACAGACAGACAGACAGACAGACAGACAGACAGACAGACAGACAGACAGACAGACAGACAGACAGACAGACAGACAGACAGACAGACAGACAGATACATACGTGGATGTATTTCTCAGGAGGGGTGGGGGGGCGGATCTTCAGGTGAACAGGAAGTTCCAGTCTGACCACTTCCTTCAGCTTGGCGTTCTCTCTCTGGTTCTGAACAGGAGAACAGTGAGGTCTGATGAAGATAGTGGTGTTTATGGTAAAAACCACCTTCATGTTCGTCAGTGCAAGGAAGCCCTCGTACCTATCTGTATGTGTGTGTGTGTGTGTGTGTGTGTGTGTGTGTGTGTGTGTGTGTGTGTGTGTGTGTGTGTGTGTGTGTGTGTGTGTGTGTGTGTGTGTGTGTGTGTGTGTGTGTGTGTGTGTGTGTGTGTGTGTGTGTGTGTGTGTGTGTACCTCTTGGCAGAGTTCAGTGAGGAAACCCCACTTGTTGGGCCAGGCCTTGGCTGAATCTCTCTCTGTCTGCACATGGACCTTCCTACACACACATATACACGCACGCACGCACGCACGCACGCACGCACGCACGCACGCACGCACGCACGCACGCACACACACACACACACACACACACACACACACACACACACACACACACATACAGAGTATGTACACACAAATAAGTATACACATTTGTATGCACACACACACACTCAACATGCACCATGATGTGCATTGGGCACACATACTGTGCAGGGGCGACAGTGGCTCAGGAGGTAGAGCAGTCGTCCGGAAATCCGGAGGTTCCCGGTTCCATTCCCGCTCCACCTGGGCAGCGTGTCGATGTGTCCTTGAGCAAGACACTTAACCCCTAATTGCTCCCGATGAGCAGCGTTTCAGCATTCGCCTAACTATTTTTATAAGAGACAAGCGAATTTATCTAATCTCCTAGTCAAAACTGATTTGCCCTTAAAGAAACCTTCTCATTTTATGTCCAATATCCCAGATGGGAATTTTCCCTGCCAATCCTGTGTACAGTGCCAGGGCATGATTAAAGATAAATTTTTCGCACATCCTAAAACGGGGAAAAATATACCAGTCAAAGGACGGATTACGTGTAATTAGTCCAATCTGGTGTATTTGCTAAAATGTCCTTGTAATTTTTCTTATGTGGGCAAAACAACGAGAGCCTTTAAATCAAGAATAAGTGAACACAAATGTGCTGTGAGAAATTCAGATGTCAAGTCGTCGGTAGCTCGACATTTCTCTAAGTGTAAACATACCGTCAACGATCTCAAATATATGGGACTAGAGTTAGTACTCAGGCCAGCGCGAGGTGGAGACAGACACAAGCTGCTGTTGCAACGTGAATGTTATTATATCCACCTGGTCAATTGCATCGAACCTAGAGGAATGAATGAAGAGAACGTTTTAACCTGTTTCCTCTAACCTCCTTACACCTACAGTGTTATTTCTGGTTTTATTAAAGTTGTTGTTTGTTGCTAAACTAGAGGCATGTTTCACAAGGATGCACAATGTATAATTTGAAACTATTTAATTAAATATGTAAAGTGGCTCAATTAGCCCTAGAAATTAATGGGCATGTTATATGTTATCAAGTTTCTGGTCATTTTGTTTTGTTTTGTATTGTTTATAATATAGATTGGTGTTAGATATAGATATATCTATATATATGTATAATTTATAATTTATGATTGGACACTATTTTGATAGGTCATTCCTTTGGTCACATTGCACCTGCGTTGTGATGTCATTTCCTGCCGTGTCATGTCATGTAATTACCTGCCAGGTGTATTTAACTATCACCTTGAATGTATTTCCAGTGCTAGCCATATCACTGAAGAAGGACATTGTCCGAAACATGTCTGCTATTTATTCAGGCTGCCATTAAAAAACATTGAACCTGTGAGTGCTGGTCCGGCTACCCTGCTTTTTGATATACTGAACTTTATGGGATTACAGCACCCAGTGTGAGAACTTGTGAGCGCGGTCTAACTTGACTATATTATTTGATACAACAAATATCTTTGCATGGAGTATTACAGTGCCTATCTACATTACTTTAAAAAGTAGCCATTGTATCATCACCTCAGAGACACTAGCTAAAATACTAATACAATACTACCAATAGGCTACTACTGCCACTGCTAACATTATAGAAATAAAATTATATCATAACTATTTGTGTAAGAATATTAGTCTTAACATTTATCATTCAGTATAAAGCACTACTCAAAAGTAAGTAACAAACGTACAATATCAAATGTGTGAATAGGCTATTATAAATTGCATTGGTTAGGTTTACTATTTCATTTTGGTTGGTTTGGTAGTTGGTGCTGTCATGACAAGCATGTCTGTGGTCTGTGTGTAGCCTTCCTAGTGGGAGTCTCCGTTACTCTCTCTCTCCCTGGGTTAATGTTTCACTGTGTGTAAGTAAGCCACACTGACAGACCTGTGGATCAATTTAGCCGGTAAGCAAATTGGGTGAGGGTCCAATTTGGATGATAATTCACTGCAGATTAGTTTTTTAACTAAATGTATACAATCAAATCTATCAAATGCATCCTACTTGGTTAGAAGCTTGACTATATTGACTAACTAGCAAACTAGGTTAGACCCAAATCTGTGTCTTTGACTATGGAGGTAATTGTTTTAGCATTTCCCATTCACATAGCTGAAACACAAACATAGAACACACTTATAGTTGATAATGTTTTCAGCAACTATATCATGTATAATGTGTTTAGAAACAAATCTCTGAATTAGCTTTACCTGGACTTTAACCCTTTGTAGCGTGGCAGTGAAAGGGTTAACCCTTTGCAGTGTGGTGGTGAAAGAGTTAACCCGTAGTAGTGTGTTGGTGAAAGGGTTAAAGAGACATTTGGTCAATGTTTAACGTGAATCCTGTTGTTCTGTTGTGAGGATGATGACGTGTGATGCCTGGACAGGAAGCTCACCAACGTGTTCTGTGTCTCAGAGCTCAGCTGAAGCTCACCAACGTGTTCTGTGTCTTGAGAGCTCAGCTGAAGCTCACCAACGTGTTCTGTGTCTTGAGAGCTCAGCTGCGTTGCGTCTTTCCTCAGAGATTTACTGGTGTTTCTACCTTGTCCTCACAGTGGTCTAATCTCTAGTCTTGAGCAGTAACTTCAGGTTCCGATTTTACACTGTGGATTTGTTTGGCATCATCCATCGCATTGTCAGCGTGTTAGAGTTCCCTGTTAGAGTTCCCTGTTAGAGTTCCCTGTTAGAGTTCCCTGCTAGAGTTCCCTGGTAGAGTTCCCTGCTAGAGTTCCCTGTTAGAGTTCCCTGTTAGAGTTCCCTGTTAGAGTTCCCTGTTAGAGTTCCCTGTTAGAGTTCCCTGTTAGAGTTCCCTGTTAGAGTTCCCTGTTAGAGTTCCCTGTTAGAGTTCCCTGTTAGAGTTCCGTGTTAGAGTTCCCTGTTAGAGTTCCCTGTTAGAGTTCCCTGTTAGAGTTCCCTGTTAGAGTTCCCTGTTAGAGTTCCCTGTTAGAGTTCCCTGTTAGAGTTCCGTGTTAGAGTTCCCTACTAGAGTTCCCTACTAGAGTTCCCTACTAGAGTTCCCTGCTAGAGTTCCCTGTTAGAGTTCCCTGTTAGAGTTCCCTGTTAGAGTTCCCTGTTAGAGTTCCCTGTTAGAGTTCCCTGTTAGAGTTCCCTGTTAGAGTTCCCTACTAGAGTTCCCTGTTAGAGTTCCCTGTTAGAGTTCCCTACTAGAGTTCCCTGTTAGAGTTCCCTGTTAGAGTTCCCTACTAGAGTTCCCTACTAGAGTTCCCTACTAGAGTTCCCTGTTAGAGTTCCCTGTTAGAGTTCCCTGTTAGAGTTCCCTGTTAGAGTTCCCTGCTAGAGTTCCCTGCTAGAGTTCCCTGTTAGAGTTCCCTGTTAGAGTTCCCTGTTAGAGTTCCCTGCTAGAGTTCCCTGTTAGAGTTCCCTGTTAGAGTTCCCTGTTAGAGTTCCCTGCTAGAGTTCCCTGTTAGAGTTCCCTACTAGAGTTCCCTGTTAGAGTTCCCTGCTAGAGTTCCCTGTTAGAGTTCCCTGTTAGAGTTCCCTGTTAGAGTTCCCTGTTAGAGTTCCCTGTTAGAGTTCCCTGTTAGAGTTCCCTGTTAGAGTTCCCTGCTAGAGTTCCCTGTTAGAGTTCCCTGTTAGAGTTCCCTGTTAGAGTTCCCTGTTAGAGTTCCCTGTTAGAGTTCCCTGTTAGAGTTCCCTACTAGAGTTCCCTGCTAGAGTTCCCTGTTAGAGTTCCCTGTTAGAGTTCCCTGTTAGAGTTCCCTGCTAGAGTTCCCTGTTAGAGTTCCCTGTTAGAGTTCCCTGTTAGAGTTCCCTGTTAGAGTTCCCTGCTAGAGTTCCCTGTTAGAGTTCCCTGTTAGAGTTCCCTGTTAGAGTTCCCCGTTAGAGTTCCCTGCTAGAGTTCCCTGTTAGAGTTCCCTGTTAGAGTTCCCTGTTAGAGTTCCCTGTTAGAGTTCCCTGCTAGAGTTCCCTGTTAGAGTTCCCTGTTAGAGTTCCCTGTTAGAGTTCCCTGTTAGAGTTCCCTACTAGAGTTCCCTGTTAGAGTTCCCTGTTAGAGTTCCCTGTTAGAGTTCCCTGTTAGAGTTCCCTGTTAGAGCTCTATGTTGAGGCCACGGCACGTATAGGGAACATTCTGATGCAGGCAGCTCTTCTAGCGTTAATTATTAACCACTTCACAATTTAAACATTTTGACATTATACAAATATTGAACTTATTTAATATAAATGACAATGTGACGCAACGTCTTTTTTTTTTATACACAAGTCATCGTAATTATATCATCGTCTATTTTCATTGTAAATTCGTTAACACTGCTGAAAAAGTGCAGTTTTACATCATATCAAATTCCTACTGTTGATACAACAAATATCTTTGCATGGATCCATGACAGAATACATTTACCGTAAATACAAGATAACACAAGAACTCTCAGACAGTATTCTTATCATCTTCCCTGCTCAAACGAGTATTACAACAGTACCTATCTACATTACTTTAAAAAGCAGAATTTGTATCATCACCTCAGAGACACTAGCTAAAACACTAATACAATAATACCAATAGGCTACTAATACTACTGCTAACATTATAGAAATATAAAACTGCCATAACTATTTGAAAAAAGTAATAAATAGTCTTAACATTTGTCATTCTTCATAATGCTATATTATATCTCTATATTTACCAGATTTCATCTTGGCCCACAAAGTCGATTGGTTTGGTAGTTGGTGCTGCCATCACAAGCATGCCTGTGGTCTGTGTGTGGGTGTGGGTGTGTGTGTGTGTGTGTGGTCTGTGTGTGGGTGTGAGTGTGTGTGTGTGTGTGGCCCTCATAGTGGGAGGAGGCTCCTCTACTCTCCTCCTCTCTCCAGGCTAATGTTTCACCGTGTGTAAGCCACCCTGACAGATCTGTTTACCATCACCGTGGAGACGTGGTTCCGTGACACCCATCTCTCTCTGCGTGACGCCACGGTAACCCACGTGGGATTGGAATGGTTGATGGGTCACACACAGGTGATGGGTTGACACACACACACACACACTCCCACGCAGAGAGTTGGACAACATTCCAGTGTCAAACATCTCTGTCCAAAGAGGAAGTAAACCAACCAGTGCTATTTATTATTTTCTAAATGGAATAAATGATATTATATCAATTGTTCAATTGTCTACTTTATAAATAAGAACCAAAAAATTAGTTGAAATAAGTGGAATCGTTTCACGTCACGGCGTCTGTGCGGCCATGTTTTTATTCACTGTGTCCATGGAAACGACGCAGAATCATAAAGGTTTCGTTTCCTCGAGCAGAAAATATGTGACTTTTCTGATAACTATATCACTCAGAAATGGTCGATCTTAATATGTTGTTATTTGTGATCATATGTGTTGTGGTGGAACCGTACTTATCAATTATGTCATAGACGGGTCCTCATGATCAATATAGGTTTAACAGTGAAACATTATACAAAGTACATGTAGGTTACTGTACTGTAAATGAGCTTGGGCTAAGAGGAGTGCTCTCATCCTGGCCAGCTAGGAGACACTGAGGGAGAGAAGGAGACACTGGGGGAGAGAAGGAGACACTGAGGGAGAGAAGGAGACACTGGGGGAGAGAAGGAGACACTGAGGGAGAGAAGGAGACACTGGGGGAGAGAAGGAGACACTGAGGGAGAGAAGGAGACACTGAGGGAGAGAAGGAGACACTGGGGGAGAGAAGGAGACACTGAGAGAGAGAAGGAGACACTGAGGGAGAGAAGGAGACACTGAGTGAGAGAAGGAGACACTGGGGGAGAGAAGGAGACACTGAGTGAGAGAAGGAGACACTGGGGGAGAGAAGGAGACACTGAGGGAGAGAAGGAGACACTGAGGGAGAGAAGGAGACACTGAGGGAGAGAAGGAGACACTGGGGGAGAGAAGGAGACACTGAGGGAGAGAAGGAGACACTGAGGGAGAGAAGGAGACACTGGGGGAGAGAAGGAGACACTGAGGGAGAGAAGGAGACACTGAGAGAGAATGAGACAAGGAGGGAGAGAAGGAGACACTGAGGGAGAGAAGGAGACACTGGGGGAGAGAAGGAGACACTGAGGGAGAGAAGGAGACACTGGGGGAGAGAAGGAGACACTGGGGGAGAGAAGGAGACACTGGGGGAGAGAAGGAGACACTGAGGGAGAGAAGGAGACACTGAGGGAGAGAAGGAGACACTGAGGGAGAGAAGGAGACACTGAGGGAGAGAAGGAGACACTGAGGGAGAGAAGGAGACACTGAGAGAGAGAAGGAGACACTGAGGGAGAGAAGGAGACACTGAGAGAGAGAAGGAGACACTGAGGGGGAGAAGGAGACACTGAGGGAGAGAAGGAGACACTGAGGGAGAGAAGGAGACACTGAGGGAGAGAAGGAGACACTGAGAGAGAGAAGGAGACACTGGGGGAGAGAAGGAGACACTGAGGGAGAGAAGGAGACACCGAGGGAGAGAAGGAGACACTGAGGGAGAGAAGGAGACACTGAGAGAGAGAGAAGGAGACACTGATGGAGAGAAGGAGACACTGAGGGAGAGAAGGAGACACTGGGGGAGAGAAGGGGACACTGAGAGAGAGAAGGAGACACTGAGGGAGAGAAGGAGACACTGAGAGAGAGAGAAGGAGACACTGAGGGAGAGAAGGAGACACTGGGGGAGAGAAGGAGACACTGAGGGAGAGAAGGAGACACTGGGGGGGAGAAGGAGACACTGGGGGAGAGAAGGAGACACTGAGGGAGAGAAGGAGACACTGAGGGAGAGAAGGAGACACTGGGGGAGAGAAGGAGACACTGAGAGAGAGAAGGAGACACTGGGGGAGAGAAGGAGACACTGGGGGAGAGAAGGAGACACTGAGGGAGAGAAGGAGAGACTGAGGGAGAGAAGGAGACACTGGGGGAGAGAAGGAGACACTGAGGGAGAGAAGGAGACACTGAGGGAGAGAAGGAGACACTGAGGGAGAGAAGGAGACACTGGGGGAGAGAAGGAGACACTGAGAGAGAGAAGGGGACACTGGGGGAGAGAAGGAGACACTGAGGGAGAGAAGGAGACACTGAGAGAGAGAAGGAGACACTGAGGGAGAGAAGGAGACACTGAGAGAGAGAAGGAGACACTGAGAGAGAGAAGGAGACACTGGGGGAGAGAAGGAGACACTGAGGGAGAGAAGGAGACAAGGAGACACTGAGGGAGAGAAGGAGACACTGAGGGAGAGAAGGAGACACTGAGAGAGAGAAGGAGACACCGAGGGAGAGAAGGAGACACTGAGGGAGAGAAGGAGACACTGAGGGAGAGAAGGAGACACTGAGGGAGAGAAGGAGACACTGGGGGAGAGAAGGAGACAAGGAGGGAGAGAAGGAGACACTGAGGGAGAGAAGGAGACACTGAGGGAGATAAGGAGACACTGAGAGAGAGCAGGAGACACTGGGGGAGAGAAGGAGACACTGAGGGAGATAAGGAGACACTGAGGGAGAGAAGGAGACACTGGGGGAGAGAAGGAGACACTGAGGGAGAGAAGGAGACACTGAGGGAGAGAAGGAGACACTGAGGGAGAGAAGGAGACACTGAGGGAGAGAAGGAGACACTGGAGGAGAGAAGGAAACACTGAGGGAGAGAAGGAGACACTGAGGGAGAGAAGGAGACACTGAGGGAGAGAAGGAGACACTGAGAGAGAGAAGGAGACACTGAGGGAGAGAAGGAGACACTGAGGGAGAGAAGGAGACACTGAGGGAGAGAAGGAGACACTGAGGGAGAGAAGGAGACACTGAGGGAGAGAAGGAGACACTGAGGGAGAGAAGGAGACACTGGGGGAGAGAAGGAGACAAGGAGGGAGAGAAGGAGACACTGAGGGAGAGAAGGAGACACTGAGGGAGAGAAGGAGACACTGAGAGAGAGAAGGAGACACTGGGGGAGAGAAGGAGACACTGGGGGAGAGAAGGAGACACTGAGAGAGAGAAGGAGACACTGAGAGAGAGAGAAGGAGACACTGAGAGAGAGAAGGAGACACTGGGGGAGAGAAGGAGACACTGAGGGAGAGAGAAGGAGACACTGAGGGAGAGAAGGAGACACTGGGGGAGAGAAGGAGACACTGAGGGAGAGAAGGAGACACTGAGAGAGAGAAGGAGACACTGAGAGAGAGAGAAGGAGACACTGAGAGAGAGAAGGAGACACTGGGGGAGAGAAGGAGACACTGAGGGAGAGAGAAGGAGACACTGAGGGAGAGAAGGAGACACTGAGAGGGAGAAGGAGACACTGAGGGAGAGAAGGAGACACTGAGAGAGAGAGAAGGAGACACTGAGGGAGAGAAGGAGACACTGGGGGAGAGAAGGAGACACTGAGGGAGAGAAGGAGACACTGGGGGGGAGAAGGAGACACTGGGGGAGAGAAGGAGACACTGAGGGAGAGAAGGAGACACTGAGGGAGAGAAGGAGACACTGGGGGAGAGAAGGAGACACTGAGAGAGAGAAGGAGACACTGGGGGAGAGAAGGAGACACTGGGGGAGAGAAGGAGACACTGAGGGAGAGAAGGAGAGACTGAGGGAGAGAAGGAGACACTGGGGGAGAGAAGGAGACACTGAGGGAGAGAAGGAGACACTGAGGGAGAGAAGGAGACACTGAGGGAGAGAAGGAGACACTGGGGGAGAGAAGGAGACACTGAGAGAGAGAAGGGGACACTGGGGGAGAGAAGGAGACACTGAGGGAGAGAAGGAGACACTGAGAGAGAGAAGGAGACACTGAGGGAGAGAAGGAGACACTGAGAGAGAGAAGGAGACACTGAGAGAGAGAAGGAGACACTGGGGGAGAGAAGGAGACACTGAGGGAGAGAAGGAGACAAGGAGACACTGAGGGAGAGAAGGAGACACTGAGGGAGAGAAGGAGACACTGAGAGAGAGAAGGAGACACCGAGGGAGAGAAGGAGACACTGAGGGAGAGAAGGAGACACTGAGGGAGAGAAGGAGACACTGAGGGAGAGAAGGAGACACTGGGGGAGAGAAGGAGACAAGGAGGGAGAGAAGGAGACACTGAGGGAGAGAAGGAGACACTGAGGGAGATAAGGAGACACTGAGAGAGAGCAGGAGACACTGGGGGAGAGAAGGAGACACTGAGGGAGATAAGGAGACACTGAGGGAGAGAAGGAGACACTGGGGGAGAGAAGGAGACACTGAGGGAGAGAAGGAGACACTGAGGGAGAGAAGGAGACACTGAGGGAGAGAAGGAGACACTGAGGGAGAGAAGGAGACACTGGAGGAGAGAAGGAAACACTGAGGGAGAGAAGGAGACACTGAGGGAGAGAAGGAGACACTGAGGGAGAGAAGGAGACACTGAGAGAGAGAAGGAGACACTGAGGGAGAGAAGGAGACACTGAGGGAGAGAAGGAGACACTGAGGGAGAGAAGGAGACACTGAGGGAGAGAAGGAGACACTGAGGGAGAGAAGGAGACACTGAGGGAGAGAAGGAGACACTGGGGGAGAGAAGGAGACAAGGAGGGAGAGAAGGAGACACTGAGGGAGAGAAGGAGACACTGAGGGAGAGAAGGAGACACTGAGAGAGAGAAGGAGACACTGGGGGAGAGAAGGAGACACTGGGGGAGAGAAGGAGACACTGAGAGAGAGAAGGAGACACTGAGAGAGAGAGAAGGAGACACTGAGAGAGAGAAGGAGACACTGGGGGAGAGAAGGAGACACTGAGGGAGAGAGAAGGAGACACTGAGGGAGAGAAGGAGACACTGGGGGAGAGAAGGAGACACTGAGGGAGAGAAGGAGACACTGAGAGAGAGAAGGAGACACTGAGAGAGAGAGAAGGAGACACTGAGAGAGAGAAGGAGACACTGGGGGAGAGAAGGAGACACTGAGGGAGAGAGAAGGAGACACTGAGGGAGAGAAGGAGACACTGAGAGGGAGAGAAGGAGACACTGGGGGAGAGAAGGAGACACTGGGGGAGAGAAGGAGACACTGAGGGAGAGAAGGAGACACTGAGAGGGAGAGAAGGAGACACTGGGGGAGAGAAGGAGACACTGAGGGAGAGAAGGAGACACTGAGAGAGAGAAGGAGACACTGAGAGGGAGAGAAGGAGACACTGGGGGAGAGAAGGAGACACTGGGGGAGAGAAGGAGACACTGGGGGAGAGAAGGAGACACTGAGGGAGAGAAGGAGACACTGAGAGGGAGAGAAGGAGACACTGGGGGAGAGAAGGAGACACTGAGGGAGAGAAGGAGACACTGAGAGAGAGAAGGAGACACTGAGAGGGGTGGGGGTTGTAGCCCCTTGGCTCTCACCATGGTGTGAGATTCAAGCTATTGTTGGGACAAACAAGAAGAAGAAGAAGACATTTGTTTAGACATTTACGGTGGCCAGTTTCGAATTGCAGCCTCCCGTAGGTGCTCTTTTAGAGCGGTTTTGAATGTGGGTAGATTCACATTCCTCTACAGCTTTGGGTTGCAAGTTGCTGTACTCTGTCGTCTACTCTAAGCCTGTGAGGCTGTCAACTAGACTGTCAACTAGCTTAGCATAGTTAACTGGTAATGTCGAGATGTATGGCGTGGGCTATGGCCAGTGTTTTCCCTGGAGTACTGTGGACATTCGGCGAGGTCATTACATTATGTTAATGCACATGCCGCAGTCTTTTTATTGTATATAAATACCTGCTTTTTATTCTGTTAATTGTTGCTTTTTATTCCTTTATCTGTGGAGAAAACAGAGAGTAAGAATCCCATTGAACTTGTTGCATAATGGCAAATAAAACTCTGTAAAATAAAACTGAATCTGAATCGTATCTGTGCAAGGCTCCTTTCATTTGTTTTACAGTAATGAAGCGCCCTCGTGTGGCGAGTGGTGGTAACTACAGTGACCGTAATTTGTCAGGGGAATCCTTTTGAAATACATGCCCAGCATGTTGATTGAATTGAATTGATTGAATGAAAACTTTAATTAACAGATTGCAGAATGGGTACAGTACAGTACAATACATACTCAATACACACAACTGTTAAGGGGATGCAGACCAGAGAAAGACTTTCGTCTTGTTTACTTCAGGGTCCCCCATTTTCAATTCATAATGACATTGTGACATACACAACATTCATTGAAAGGTAGGCAAGCCTCTCTCTCATTTGTAAATCTTTTTTAGCATGACATTTGCATGGAACCCCACTTTTGGTACACTAGCTATAGCTTACAAAGAGTCAAGCCAAGAGTCACTTTATTGTTCCATCAGCTGGGAAATTTGTCTTGGGCTTACAGCCACAGACACATACATACAGACATGACACAACACAACTGACTCAAAACAGAGGAGATAAACAATGTAAAAAATACAGTAGAGTACCTGCATAGCAGGATGTCTGGCAACGCCACATATTTATAGAATAGTATACCCAAATATTGGTTATCGAATATCGATAATATACAACCAAATATCAGTTATTCGATAATTGCCGGCCATTTATCTGGCACTATTTAGAAGTTTAACTGAGATCGGAATAAAATTGTTTTTAAACCTATTTAGTCACCTCTGGGGTCAAACACCATCTCCTCCTCAGTCTTTTTAAAACCAGACAGTTATTGTCCCACCAATTTAGAAACCTCTGGATTTCCGAATAATAGTCAGCTAGGGCACTGTCATTCTTAATTAAAAAATGGCAGTGTCATCAGAACATTTAATGAAGCGGTTGTTAGGATAGATGCTTCTGCACTCGTTCGTATACAAGGTAAAAAGCACAGGTGAACTTACTATACCCTGGGGAGCTCCAGTGCTCAGGGTTCTAGATTCTGAAAGAGTGCCGTTAACACTGACCCGCTGTGTACAGTTAGTTAAAAAAGAGTGATACCATTTTATAATGAGAGGGTGGACATTAAGCCCATTCAACTTCTCAATTAAAAGGTGCGGCTGTATTATGAAATTATGTAGATGAAAAAACAGAAATACCTTGTCTTATGTGGACTGTAGTACCTGGGGGTCCACATCTCAGAGGATCTGACATGGTCAACACACATAAACACAGTAGTAAAGAAAGCGAAGCAGCGCCTCTACCACCTGAGACAGTTAAGGAAGTTCAGAGTATCGGGGAAGATACTCCAGTCCTTCTACTCAGGAGCTGTAGAGAGCATCTTGACCGGAAACATCACTGCCTGGTATGGGAACAGCACGGCACAGGACAAGAAGGCCCTACAGAGAGTGGTGCGCTCAGCCGAGCGTACCACGGGTATTGCGCTACCTCCCCTGCAGGCTCTATACAACAAGAGGTGCAAATCCAGAGCCTGCAGGATAATGAAAGACCCCCACCACCCCAATAACAGCCTGTTCCAGCTGCTGAGGTCAGGCAGACGCCTGCGAACCCCAGCTACTAGGACGGAGAGGCTTAGGCTAAGCTTCTTCCCCCAGGCCATCAGAGCCTTGAACAATGAACATTGAGAGACACAGAAACTGAACTATCCACACACAAGCACACACATGCACATACACGACACGCACGCTGAGCACGCTCACACACTAGCAGCCACTTTAACACTCGTGCCGCACATACGCACACTTATGGCCAGAGGAAAGGCCACTTTAAATTAGTATAACATCAGGAACAGTGTATTGCACTACTAAAGCTACCTAGCATGTCCTATATGCTCTGTAAATACTATGTACAGATACCGAGATGGCACACCATGTACCTGTTTATTGCACTGTTGTTTTTTACTGGATTCTATTAATATGTTGTACCACTGTATTTTTATTGGATTCTATTATATGTTGTACCACTGTATTGCACATCGTCGCGGGCAAGACCAGCCGCATTTCACTGTATACCTGTATGCCGTGACAATTAAAACTCTTGACTTGACTTGACTTGACTGCTACCTTATCATTGCATTGAGCAACACAACACAAGGTACCCATGTACATGTCAAAATACTTCCCAAAGGTCAGTGAATACCACAACCACTACACCAGAGGAAGCTCAACAAATCATGTTAAACCCAGATTTGGCTCAAACAAGGGACTAAACACGTTTCACAATTATGCCACATCAATGTGGAACGCCCTACCCAAAGCTGTAAAGGAATGTGAATCACTACCCACATTCAAAACCGCTCTTAAAGAGCACCTATGGGAGGCTGCGATTCGAAACTGGCCACCGTAAATGCCCAAAACCCCCACCACTTCCTAATAGACAGTCTCCTCCCCACCGCATGTATATATTCCCTCCCCGCCGTATGTATATTTCTATCCCACCCACCCACCCCCTCCTAATGTACAGTCCCCTCCCCATCATATGTATATACTCTGTCAGGATCTAGGGGTAACAGTACTGTATATTTGAATACCGTTTATGTCACAAATGTATCAGTACTAAATACCTATATGTCCCTATGCCATAAATGTCATGTATGTTGTGTATGTCATAAATGTCTATATGAATTGAAAATGGGGGACCCTGATGGAAACAAGACAAACGTCTTTCTCAGGTCTGCATCCCCTTAACAATTGTGTGTATTGAGCCGTACTGTATTGTACCCATTCTGCAATCTGTTAAATAAAGTTTTCATTCATTCATTCATTCATTCATTCTATCTCTCTATGTATGTCTCTGTCTCTCTATGTATGTCTCTGTCTCTCTATGTATATCTCTGTCTCTCTATGTATGTATATTAATCTGGTAATCTGTTGACTAATGGTACAGCTAAGCTTGTACTACAATCTTTGGTCTTATCCCGCCTGGACTACTGTCCTACTATATGGTCTAACGCCTCTAGGCTTGATCTGAACAAACTCCAGTTAGCTCAGAACAGGGCGGCACCACTCGCTCTGCGCTGCTCTGTGAGGAGGGGTGTTGGAGTGATGCATGCCACACTGACCTGGATGACAGTGGAACAGAGGATGGCATGTATCTCTCTATCTCTCTATGTATGTCTCTGTATCTATATGTATCTCGCTGTCTCTCTCTGTGTCTCTCTCCCTATCTCTCTCTGTCTCTCCCCCTCTCTTTCTATATATATACAGTAGTTCAAGTTCTTTAATAGTTGTCATACAGAAGTACAGAATACTTTCATACAAAATGCTTCTTACTGTTACGCTCCAGAGACTGTGCTAGACAAGATAGTATCAAATAACATAATAACATAATATAGCATGAATTTAGAAGAAGAAAATGAGGTCACAGTGTTCGGTATAGACATATGTACAATGTTCTGAGTTACCATATAATATACAATACACAATACTATGCAGTGTACTAATGTACAGTACTATCTAGTGCAAAGCAGAAATGGGATGAGGTACAATATAGGCCTATATATGTCTCTCTATGTCTGTGTGTGTGTGTCTCTCTCTCTATCTCTCTATCTCTCTTTCTCAATTCAATTCAAGGCATGACCAGCCATGCATTTTGCTTTGTGCTTTTGTTTGTGTTCCAGTTGGTGATGTCATTTTTGTGTCCGGCGTGTTATAATTCGTTTGACTCTAATTGTGTCTGCAACCCCACTGCATATTGGGTTCAATACCCCGAGACGTGACAAATTGATTCATTTAGTCTCTTTCTCTCTGAGGAAGCGGGGGAGGGTGTATATATATAGTTCTGTCTAGACGGATGATTAGAGAGAGGAAGAGAGCGTGAAGAAGAGTGGGAGGAGGAGGGACAGAAGAACAGAGTGAGAGAGAGGAGGAGGAGAGAGGGAGGGAGAATGGACATGGAGAGAGAGAGAGAGAGAGGAGGGAGAGAGGGGGAGGAATGGATGCGAGAGAGCAGGGTAAGAGAAGACAGAGAGCTAGAAAGGAGAGGGAGGGAGGAGGAGAAAGAAAGAAAGAAAGAAAGAAAGAAAGAAAGAAAGAAAGAAAGAAAGAAAGAAAGAAAGAAAGAAAGAAAGAAAGAAAGAAAGAAAGAAAGAAAGAAAGAAAGAAAGAAAGAATAAGGAATTATCAACCTCAAAGTCAGTCTGATCCTCTCTGCTGATCACACACACATTGAGTCACAAAATGGTGTGTGGGTGTGTGTGTGTGTGTGTGTGGGTGTGTGTGTGTGTGTGTGTGTGTGTGTGTGTGTGTGTGTGTGTGTGTGTGTGTGTGCGCGCGCGCGTGCATGTGTGTGTGTGTGTGTGTGTGTGTGCAGGCCCGGACTGGCCATCGGGAGCACCGGGAGTTTTCCCGGTGGCTTGACCTGCGCAGATATATATATTTTTGCCCACAGTCAGGCCACTGAACTTAGAAGCAGGCCAGGCCAGTGTTTCTAGTTGCGGCAGCGCGATGGTTAGATAACCTTGGTAACAACCAGGAGATCACTGTGACAGAGTAAACCCACACAAGTTGGAGAACTTGAAGATGGACAGTGGAAAAAAGAGGAAGGTTGGAGCAGAGAGGGAGAGAGAGAAAAAAAGAAAGGCCCTTGCAGGAACATGCTAGCTAGCTAACATAGCTAACGTTACCAAGCATCATCATCATCCCCCTGTCAAAAGCCCAATGTTAAAACTGCCAAGAATCTGACAATCAATCATTTAACCCTTGTGTCTGAAAACTAAAGTATTACACTCCATTACCATTAGGGGACTAAATTGTCCTCTTCAAAAACGCCATACAAATATTATATGTTGAAATACTTTTCTACTTTCTTTTCAACTTCAGCCCTGATCATAACCATTTAGATTTTTAGATTTTTAGTTTTTTTGTAATGTCAGATTAAAAATGAAATACTCCCACTTTTCTGAAAAGGGTTGTTGTTAAATCTGACATTACAAAAAAAACAAAAAATCCATCAAAATCAGTGTTGTTGCTAATCATTGACACATGCTGTGGGGCGACAGTGGCTCGGTAGGTAGAGCAGTCGTCTGGTGATCTGGAGGTTCCCGGTTTGATTCCCGCTCCTCCCCGGCAGCGTGTCGAAGTGTCATTGAGCAAGACACTTAACCCCTAACTGCTCCCGATGAGCAGGTGGGCACCTTGCATTTTGCTTGCCTTTGCTGTCGGTGAGTGAATGTGTGAGTGAACAGGGTAAAAATGTCAGGTGCTGTTACTAATAAGGCTTCAGAACACAGCTTCAGAACCGCCTCAGTGCTGTTAATACGGCTCCAGAACACAGTGCTGTTAATAAGGCTTCAGAATACAGTGCTGTTAATAATTAGCAATCTCGGACAAAACACTGATGCAAGGTCTAAGGTCTCTCAATTCTTGTCCTCTAATAGACCTAAGTGCAGCATTCAACGCAATTGACCATGATATCCCAATTAATCATCTGGAAAAGTTAGTTGGTCTTTCTGACTGTGTATTGAACTGGTTCAGAACATATCAAAGGCAGAACGTATTATGTCAGGCTCGGAGATCATATTTCTAAGAAACATGACACCTCCTTTTTTCCCATTGAAATTCACTATTATTCTCGCTGTACATGCTGCTGCCACTTGGGGACATCATTAGAAAACACAATGTATGTTTCCATAGCTGTGCGGATGAGACGCCACTGTACATCTCTGCTGAACCAATCTGCTGTATCATGTGTGTCTGTTGTACTGTGTTCTGTATGTGAGGTCATGTTGTCATTGTACCATGTGTATTCCCAATGTCAGAAATATTGTGTCTGTTACTAGGCTTGAGTAAATTGTGATTAAACAAAGGAGAATATAAATTATGATTTTTCTTTGCATCTTTGATGGTGAATAACACCATGCTAAAAATTACCAGACATGAAAAACGTTCAGCACCTTGAGATCACGTGTACAAAAAATCGAAGGAAATTAATAAAGGGAAGATGATTAAACAGAATGTTTTGTAGATAACTGGATAACGGTGAACAAACGATTGCGATGAAAATTTGGAATAGCAATCAGATAATTGGATTCTTCTTTTTGCAGTACATCAGATACAAGGTAAGGACTATATGTTACCAATCTTGTGTTGATCCGATGCTTTTTTCGCCGCGATTGCAGCGTGTGTCTGTAATGTACTGTGTAAGGACGGCGTGCATCATAACATGCATGGCGCCTCTCTCTTATCTAGAAATATAGACAAGATTATAGCATCGGGCTGACAGCCACCCCACAAGCATGCCAGGGTGCAGGCTCTTAGCGAGCCTGCTAGTCATGCTAATCCGATGGAGGCTGCCAATCCCTATACCTTTCCTAACCATGCTGGGTCCCTCCTCCACCAGGCTCCCCATTCCTCTCTTTCTATCTCTATCCTTAACCCGGTATATCCAATCAAAATATATCTCGTTACGCTCCGCTTTACCCAGCTCGTCCTTGTGCGATAAACCATGCCAACTTAATTGAAATTAAACCCACCCGCATGGCTGAAAATCGCGTTGTTAAATATACAGAGTGCGTGAAGGTTGGCCTTATAAACATTCGCTCTCTGCCAACCAAAGCTCTTTTGGTAAATGAACTGATAACAGACCATAGTCTCGACTTATTGGGCCTCACTGAGACATGGCTTAAACCTAATGACTTTCTGCCCTTAAACGAGGCTTCACCCCCTAATTTTAGTAGCTCCCATATCGCACGCACCTCCAAGAAAGGAGGCGGAGTTGCTCTAATTTACGACTCTAAGCACAAATAGATAGCAAACATATAGGCTGGGTGTTCCCTCAACATTAGGCCAGTCAGGACTACACTGCACTAGGCCTCTCCCCGACTAAGGATTTGTATAGTCGACTTTGATTGGCCAAAATGTGCCCATAGTCGACTACTCGACTGGTAGTCGACTACACCCCGAATGTCAAGTGAAATATATATATATATATATATATTGTAGGAAAGCCCTGCTAATAAGACTACTTTGTTCTGTAATAGCACTTTAATATGTTGTTGTTGACAGGAAAGGGTAATTGATTTATGCCAGTGTAATCATTCAGCGTGATGTGCCCAGCTAGTGTTGCACTCTAGTTTTCTGATAACGTTACTGGCCCTTTAAGAGTTTCTCCTTTCTACCGTGAGCAAGCTGGTCTCCGTGTTGCTGTCTGACGACGTGCAGCAGTAGTAAGATCTGTCCCTTTGAGGAACGTGTGCGTAAATGACATGTGAGTACGGTACCTATGTTTAGTCCTGCCTAATTCATTCCTTCAGCTTACTCTACCCTTACAGTATGTTCACATTGATCTATTCCTGTCAACGCTGTTTCTCTCTGTTCTTGAGAGGCTGCGCCGTTAGCTTAGCCGCATGTTAGCCAGCCTAAGCTGCCTCTGCTAGTGAGATGCTGCGTGGTTAGCTTAGCCGCACGTGAGCTAGCCTAGGCTATATAACTCACTCACTACCTCTAGTGAATAGAATGTATCTTTACATCTGGTCTACAGTCCGCCTATATATATATTGTTAACATGCACTGCATGAGTAATTCCCCTGCATAGGCTATGTAGGTTATATATAATAACTCCGGTTAAGTGAATGTCTTGGTTACTAGTTGCACTGTATTGCTAATGAATATTATTGCAGCTATAGACCACATGTTTATGACATTATGTTTATGTGCGCCACTATTGTGTTTACTAATGTATACTGTATTGTATTCCCTTGTAGACAACCACACACACCTTCTGTTCCCAAATACAACCAGTAACTGCAGCACGCCTCTGTGTGATTCTTTAATCGGAGTCACAAACGTCATAGTGTCCGCCAGCTCTATCAAACGCAACCCGTGGAGGCCCTAGCCCTCCGTTTCATATATATTCTTTTGATCATTCCATTTGGGCTGTGCTTAATGTCTGAAGGAGTCGACTGAAGGCGTCTTGTCCTCTGCAAAAGCATGCAATTGGTCCACTGATGGATACATCTTGATATTTGTCTAGTGCAGGGGTCGGCAACCTGTGTCTCTGAAGCCGCATGCGGCTCTTTAGCCAATCAGCTGCGGCTCCCTGGCCAATTTTTTTTTTTTTTTTTTTTTACTTATTTTTTTTCTCTTATTTTGGAGATCGATGTCATACTGTGACACTTAAATGAAAAAATATTTCATCAACTAAATTATTTAGTCAACAAAAATATTTCATCAACTAAAATATACAGTATGTCACACCCCGCGCCTCTCCCTGCCGTCTGCAAGTGGCTAATCTTGAGTTTCCGACCCCCCAGTAAGCTATCCCCAAAAAAAGGAAAGTCTGAGGAAAATAGAGGGTTTAATTTAGCATGGACAGATTAATTATTTGCTTTCACGACTAACAATGCAGGCTTACCTGTATGCCTGATATGTGGTGCGAAATTTGCAAACTACGAAAAATAAACTTTTTATTTTATAGATTTTCCACAAATAAGGGAAGGACTCAAATAGAGCTGCATAGTTCAGGGTTTTATTTCAAAGTAGGTCTACAGATGCCAGTGTTTTTCTCCTTTTCTGTGTTTTATTTTAAAGTAGGTCTACACATGGTAGTCTTTTTTCAAAGTGGACTACTTTTTATTTTATAAATGTTCCACAAATAAGGGAAGGACTCAAATATACCTGAATAGTTCAGGGTTTTATTTCAAAGTCGGTCTACAGACACCAGTGTTTTGTCTCCTCTTCTGTGTTTTATTTAAAAATAGGTCTACACAGCCAGTATTTTTTCAATCAACATTTTTGTTTTTGTTGCTTTATAATTCCATTAATGCAACAAACTGTGTGCTATAAGTATAAAGTATAATAAATCGCAAATTACTTTGGGTATGCAATTGTCAGGCGTTTTATGCTAAATGTGGGGTATGCTTGGGGATATATAAAACGTTATACACTGTGTTATCTTCATTTTAAGGGTAAATAGGTTGTGCGGCTCCCTGAGCATTTTATTTTGTGGGAGGTGGGAAAAGTGGCTCTTTTGATAGTAAAGGTTGCTGACCCCTGGTCTAGTGTGTTCATTAGACAGTGGAAATCCTCTCTCCCAGTGCCTCTGTTCCCGTTTTCTTAGGCAGTTAGCCTCTCTGGTATGCGTGCCGTTAGCGTTAGCCACGCTTCTAGGCCTCTTTGCTTTTGGAAAGAATGATAAAAAAATGTATTAAAAAAAGGATTATTTTTTTCTTTTTATTTGCATTCGACTAAGATGTTGGCGGTCGACTACGGCGCCTTTCGATAGATTAGTTGACTATTCTACTAGTCGAGATAAGCCCTACACTGCACACACACCACACATAGGCTGGGTGTTGCCTCAACATTAGGCCAGTCAGGACTACACTGCACACTGATGGCGGGCACTTCTGTTCTGGGAATTGCTCAGAAACCCACCCTTCTTGTGAATATACATAGGAAATCCATACATGATCTAAATGCCCTCCGTCTCTAGTTTGTGGTTAGAAAGTTTCATGAGGATGTGATTATCCTATATAGACGGTACAATAGGTTATGTTACACAGTGAGGTCAAATTTCAAAGAAATTATCTCACTACAATGAAATGGCTACTATGGGGACTAACATCATCGCACATGTATACAATTGGGCTCATTGGATTCACAAGGGTCTCAGCTTTCCAGTCATACCCAATGTACACTGTTTAGGGACCACGGTGTGCAGGGAAAAGACAAATAACACATTTTGTACTGCATGAAAAAACTGCAGGGATTTTGGCCCAAAACTGCATGTGGTTAGCATAAAGGCAGGGCTGTAAAGGGGAGACTTGTGGGTACACACTACACACTACACACTACACACAGAATCCCTGTTCGTTCAGATATCTTGAGGTGAGAGGTCAAGTGACCCCTTTGAAAAGGACCATACAATTTGTTTCCATCATTTACCCCGGTTCCCAACAAGCTATGTACCAAATGTCCCTCCCCCTCAAATGTATATATTCTCTTTTAGAAACTCTGTCTGTAAATAAACAGTACTGTATATTTCTATATCTTGTATGTCATAAATGGCTGGATGTAACAGTACTGTATATCTGTATGTCACGTATATCATAAATGTTATGATGAATTGAAAATGGGGGACCCTGATGTAAACAAGACGAAAGTTTTTCTCTGGTCTGCATCCCCTTAACAATTGTGTGTATTGAGCCGTACTGTATTGTACCCATTCTGCAATCTGTTAATAAGGCGAAAGTTGTAAAATAATAATAATAATAATAATAATAATATAATAATAATAATAATAATAATAATAATAATAATAATAATAATAATAATAATAATAATAATAATAATAATAATAATAATAATAATAATAATAATAATAATAATAATAATAATAATAATAATAATAATAATAATAATAATAATAATAATAATAATAATAATAATAATAATAATAATAATACATTTTATTTGTATAGCACCTTTCATACAGAAACTGCAGCTCAAAGTGTTTCACAGCAGAAAAAAGACAGGCATCCCTCTCTCAGGGTGCAGTTCTAGGCCTGGGTCCTAGTCCTACACAACACAGTTTTAAAGCCTGACAGTCTTTCTTGTTTGATACCCACACAGTTTAATACCTGACAGTTTTGGACCTGTAATAAAAGGTAATAGACAGAGTAAAATAGTACAGTGCAATAAAATAGTAGAATAGAATAGATAGTACAATTATACAACAGTGCAGGGCTATACAAAATAAAGTACAATTATGCAAAGTGCAGTGCAATAAAATAGAATGGATAGAGTAAAATAGTGCTACAGTACAATCAACAGTGGAGTGTATTAAAAGGCTATGGTGAAGAGGTAAGTTTTTAGCTTATTTTTTAAAATATTAAGAGATTTAGCTTCCCTAATGTCCATAGGTAGTGTGTTCCATAACGTTGGTGCATAGTTTGCAAAGGCTGCATCCCCGATTCTCTTTAGACTGTGGCTTGGAACCTTCAATAGACCAGTAGTAGATGATCGCAATGTTCTAGAAGGCACATAGTTTACTAGAGAATTTGCAATGTAGCTTGGTCCTGTTCCATTTAGTGCTTTGTATATAAGGAGGAGGACCTTGAAATCGATTCTAAATGTTACCGGGAGCCAGTGTAGGTTAGCTAATACTGGACTGATGTGGTCTCTCCTCTTGGTTCTAGTTAGTAGCCTAGCTGCCGAGTTTTGAATGAGTTGGAGTTGTTCTGTTTTTTTTTCGGAGGCTGGTAAGGAGTGCATTACAGTAGTCAAGTCGGCTTGAGATAAAGAGATAAAGCATGGATCCGTTTTTCAGCGTATTTTTTATTTATAAAGGCTGTACCTATAGCTATGTTTATAAGGTGGGGAAATTATGTTTTTGTCACCTTGTTGATGTGTGATTTAAAGCTTATAGGTCTGAGTCTATTATAACACCAATATGACAGACTAGTAAGATTTCAGTTTTGTCCTCATTTAATGTTGAGTGTGTTTCCTACTATGTAAAACAGTTCCTCTACAACAGGGGTGTCAAACTCATTTTCACAGATGGCCACATCAGCATTATGGTTGCCCTCAAAGGGCCAAAGACCGTATAAATGTTAATGTATGTAAAATAAATGTAGCTACTCATTTACATATTGTTAAACATGTTGTTTCTGTATTTATTACTTATTCAAGTTATAGATATTGCATATGCATTTGCATAAATGCAAAAATATATGTTAGCTTATGTTATTTTAACAAATAATTTTAGTTTATCAGAACCCCATATTACTCCATCAATCAATGATCAAACCATTCAAGTAAATAACAAAGAAGAATATCATCAAATACAAGCTATGACATTAAGTTTGTTCAAAACCTTTTTATCACAGTCAAGAAGGGCAGAACTAACAACTGTGAGCTGCAAAGAACACGTGGGACAGATGTAGCAGATGTTACAAAAACAAATGGCTGCACACAACCTTGCAGAGGCCATACATCCAACTAATAGAAGATTAATTATTAACTTGAATTAACAGATTGCAGAATGGGTACAGTACAGTACAGCTCAATACACACAATTGTTAAGGGGATGCAGACCAGAGAAAGACTTTCGACTTGTTTACATCAGGGTCCCCCATTTTCAATTCGTAATGAAATTGCTATTATGTGTCTGCATGAACACACAACTGTAACTGTACTCAAAAATAACAAAATAAGGGTTGTCTCAAATGACATGGCGCGCCGGATTTGGCCCGCGGGCCGTGAGTTTGACACCTATGCTCTACAACTACTGAATCTGATGAGAATAAGTCAAATTCCACACAATGACAGTGAGTCCTGATAGTAGTTAGCTTGCTGAGGAATCACAGTTTGTTTGCTAAAATTAACCTCACCTTAACCTGACTGGAGAACTCACCTTAACCTGACTGGAGAACTCACGCCTCACCTTAACCTTAATGGAGAACTCATGCCTCACCTTAACCTTAATGGAGAACTCACGCCTCACCTTAACCTTAATGGAGAACTCACGCCTCACCTTAACCTTAATGGAGAACTCACGCCTCACCTTAACCTTAATGGAGAACTCACGCCTCACCTTAACCTTAATGGAGAACTCACGCCTCACCTTAACCTTAATGGAGAACTGACGCCTCACCTTAACCTTAATGGAGAACTCACGCCTCACTTTAACCTTAATGGACAACTCACCTCATCTTAACCTTACTGGAGAACTCACACCTCACCTTAACCTTAATGGAGAACTCACGCCGCACCTTAACCTTAATGGAGAACTCACGCCTCACCTTAACCTTAATGGAGAACTCACGCCTCACCTTAACCTTAATGGAGAACTCACGCCTCACCTTAACCTTACTGGAGAACTCACGCCTCACCTTAACCTTAATGGAGAACTCACACCTCACCTTAACCTTACTGGAGAACTCACGCCTCACCTTAACCTTACTGGAGAACTCACGCCTCACCTTAATGGAGAACTCACGCCTCAGCTTAACCTTAATGGAGAACTCACGCCTCACCTTAATGGAGAACTCACGCCTCAGCTTAACCTTAATGGAGAACTCACGCCTCACAAGGGCCATTTCATGTATGCACGAGGAAGGATAATAATGATGATCTAGCGTTGATTTCAGGAAGATTCGATAATCAGCCGAAAAATTTGTGTTTTGTGTATTCCACTAAAGGGCTATTATCACGTCTTTCTCTGGAATGACTAGAAATCACCAAAACTATACTCGTATTCAAAACGGTATAAAACGGAAATGTACCGATGCAAAAACAATCCGTTTTGTACATGTTGACTGCAAGCAACTCACTGATAATCGACGGGTGTATTAGACCCATAGCCATCATTTAAGATGTATTTTAAGCACTCGCAAATCTCCCAGTCGTCCCATTCATTAAAGCGGTGGCGCTCTAGCGCCCTCTCGCGCACTTAAGCGATGGCGTCCAATGAGTTAATGGAGAACTCACGCCTCACCTTAATGGAGAACTCACGCCTCACCTTAATGGAGAACTCACGCCTCACCTTAATGGAGAACTCACGCCTCACCTTAATGGAGAACTCACGCCTCACCTTAATGGAGAACTCACGCCTCACCACCTTAACCTGACTGGAGAACTCACGCCTCACTGACTGGAGAACATTATTTCTGTGATAATTCCGTCCTGCTGAGAATAGGCTGTCCCTTAGACTGTGTATATAATCCGTCGAGACAACCGACGACTGAACGAACAAACCCAAAGAGTTTAACGGGAGAGGAGCTCCTAATAGTCACAAAACAGGATGTCTGAGACACAGGGGGGGGGGGGGGGGGGGGGGGAAGAGAGAAACAGAAAGACCCAGATGGAGAGAGGGGGCGAAAGAAAATTAGAACAAGAGACAGAGTGGGAGAAAACCAGAGATAGAAGGTGTGAGAGAGAGAGAGAGAGAGAGAGAGAGAGAGAGAGAGAGAGAGAGAGAGAGAGAGAGAGAGAGAGAGAGAGAGAGAGAGAGAGAGTGAAAGGTGGCTTCCAGTGACTCAGCATACAGACCTATTGTGACCACTAACTGGCTCAGAGTCGGCTGGAGCTGTCTGCCCCCCAGTTTCAGCTGACCAGGACTGTCTATCCAGACTATTTACCAAACAAAGGTTCAACCTCAACTCTATTTTGCATCATAGGGAAATTATTATAAGGAACACACATAGTTCTACATTCAGAACGTTTTATAAGAAACATAATAGGCTACAGTCGTTTCTGCCTTCAGAAGGTTTGATAAGAAACATTATAGTTCTGCCATCAGAACGTTTTATACGTTGTATAACTAACATGATAGCCTTCAGATATCAAGACTTTACTCATACTCATCTATTCTCTACTCATCTGTACTGTAAATATGGAGTGTAAAGGTACACAAAAACCATGGTACGGTACGTACCTCGGTTTTGAAGTCAAGGTTCGGTACTGGTTTTCGGTACAGTGGGGGAAAGTTTGGCTTTCCATGTTCCACTCAGGGGTAATGTATAGTGTGCAGTAACTAATTGTACTTGTAGGGCTGTCAACGAATATTCTCTATTGAAATTAATAATAGACTTGTAAATAAATTTAAAAATAATTATTATTATATTAGATTGTGAAAAAAACAGCCCCTGGTGGGCGGTATTCATTCGGTACACTACACAGCCGTTCGGTACGGTACGGTACACACTGAAACGGTTCGTTTCGGTACGGATACGTGCAGGGCCGCCTCAGGGGGTGTGCGAGCAGTGCGGTCGCACAGGGCCTTGCGGGAAGGGGGGCCTCGCAAAATAAAAAATAAAAAAAAATAAAAAAAAAATATTTTTTATTTATTATTTTTTTTATTTTTATTATTATTTTTTTTTTTGCGAGGCCCCCCTTCCCGCGAGGCCCTTTTTCATCACAGACCTAAAATCTAGTTTTGCTTATATGCTTATATATTTCACATTAGACACGTTTGTAGAATGTGTCTGACTTGTTCCTGGGTCACTATTGGAGCTCAGCCTCTGGGGCTCTGCAGCAGACATACTATTGGTTTCAACGAAGGGAGTGGTTACTTACATCATGTGTAGTACGCCGGCGTGAGTCAGCTGCGTTTGACTATTTCGCGCGTGCAGCTTTTGACTATTATGCTTAGTTATGCCAGCCAAGACGAAGAAAGTGGTCGGTCATTATCAGTCGGTCGGTCACCAAGGAACGTTGACGAAAGGCCTCTCGCTGGCGGGACAAATGGCCGGAGCCTTGTCATGGTATAGCCATGATGATGTCGGCTAGTAGCTAGCTTAGCTAAAGGCTAACTAGCGTTAGCTAACCTAGAGACAGTGCATACAGCCAAGATGAAGAGGATGGTCGTTTGGCAGATGAACTTCGTCAACTCCACGCGGTTGTCTCCATCCTTTTGGACGTTTGGTGAGTTTTTAACCTATTCTATTAACTCTATTCTATTCCCGCCGTGGACATCTCTCTCTCTCTCTCTCTCTCTGGAGCTAAACTGGCCGACTAGCTGTTGTAGTACTACTAGTAGCTAACGGTGTGTGGCCTGGTGTCAGCACCTGTATGTAGCCGCATAGCTTGCTTCTGCGTTAGCTAATGGTTAGCGATAGCCTGGTTGAGCTAACTGTTAGCCAGTTAGCTGTTTAGCTACGACGTTAGCTGCCGGCTGCGCTCGGCTGGGAACGTTCGTTTGATGCTATCAGTTAGCCTTGAGTTAGCTGTTAGCTTGTGCTACGACCATTGACATTAGCCGTGAGAATAGCAGGGGGTTATTTTTGTCCCGCCAGCGAGAGGCCTTTCGTCAACGTGGAGACCTGTGTTGCGGCCTTTCGCCCTGCGTTCCTTGGTGCAGGTAAGATTAATGAAAATCATGACATTACCCCACTCTTCCTTCCTTCCCCTCCCGAATGTTTTGTTAATAACGATGTTTTTTTCCAGGCAAAACATATGTTACTTCACAACATTTGGAGATACGACATGTGCTGTGTGTGAATTCATTGTCTTGGTCGTTTGTGTAGCTTGGGTAGCGTTGGGCCGAACATTGTACATATGTCTATACTGAACACTGTGACCTCATTTTCTACTTCTAAATTACATGCTATACTATGTTATTTGATACTATCTTGTCTAGCACAGTCTCTGGAGCGTAACAGTAAGAAGCATTTTGTATGAAAGTATTCTGTACTTCTGTATGACAACTATTAAAGAAACTTGAAACTTGAAAACTTGGCCAAAGCTGTGTGTGGCCTGGTGTCAGTAGCCTACCTGGCTAGCCTTTAGCTGTCGGCCATTGGCTCCTTGCTGCTTTGTTTTCTCTGGTATAGACCCTCTTCTCTTTGGATTTAAGTGTTGATCTTTGTCCTTTTGGATCTATGTATATTCATGTTGCCTTTGTGAAGTTATCTTTTCCTTCTGTTTTGTTCTTTCATTAAAAGTTGAATATCCTTTAGAGGGTCATCTTTGCTTATCTCTCTCATACATGCTCTCTCTCTAACACACATGCTCTCTCTCTCTTTCTCTTTCTAACACACACAGTCTGCCTATGGCGGCCTTTCTCGATGGCTAGGCTGTGCTCGCTGAGTCTGTACCTAGTCAAGGATCTTCAGTCACAGTGCTCAGGTATTCTGCCACTGTGTACTCTCTGTTTAGGGCCAAATAGCATTTCAATTTCTTTCCAATGTGTCTCTCTCTCTGTACACTGTATATTGACTGTAGAACGGGATCTCTCTCTCGCTCTCTCTCTTGCTATATGTTGACTGTATCATGCCCAGCCTCGGGCAGCGCTATTATTTACGAATATGTTGACTGTATAAAAAAAAAAAAAAAAAGTTATATAATTTTTTTATTTTATTTTTTTTACCTTTTGGGGGGGGGGGGGGGGGGGGGGGGCCTCGCGTTTAAATCTTGCACAGGGCCTCGCATTTCTCCCAGGCGGCCCTGGATACGTGTACCTTTACACCCCTATACTCTCCATACATTTAGTACCATGTGTATCAGTGTTACAGTAGCACTAGCAGCACATGTTACTGCCCTCTGTGTCCAGTAGAGGGTGGTAGAGCCAATGCAGTCAGTTCATAGGTCTATGCAGTTCCACCAGCTCTGTGCAGACAGTAACAGTTTTCCTATAATAAATCTATGCTAACAGACTGTAGCTGTTAGAAGCTCCTCCTGGGAAAAATATATATTATTGATCCCAGAATGTCTAACCTGTGATTAGTGATTAGTGATTAAATTAGTGATTAAATAAAATAAATAACAACAACTACAGAAGAGCCTCTGGCAAACATTAGAATTAGCTGTAATAGTTTTACTATGAGACAGGCCTCCTAGATGAGTGGTCGTCAACGTGGGGTCCTTGAGGGTCTTCCAGGGGGTCCCCAGAACAATGGGGAACAGTTGAATAAATAGATTTCACATTTTCATTCACTAGAAAACTACTGTGACCATAGGTCTCTCCACTGTCATCTCCTCAACTAGAGATAGTTACGAAATCCTGGACTTAAAGGTGCTGTAAGTGGTATTTTCTTAAATAATAGCTCTACATTCTGACAGCCAGTGTTGTAGTCGAGTCACTAAATCTCAAGTGGAGTCTCGAGTCCCCAGTGTTTGAGTCCGAGTCCAAGTCCGAGTCACCAAAGAAAAGCCGAGTCGAGTCCCCATTACCCGAGTCCGAGTCCGAGTCATCAAGGTTGAGTCCACTCCACTCTGGCAGTCAAAGAGCTGACGTACAAATAAAGAAAGGTCTACATTAACTCATTCAGCGCCAATCACGAGTAAAGTCGGGTTAACTCGCCAACCGGTCAGCGCCAATCACGAGTAAAGTCTGGTTTTAATCAGTATTTCTTTTATTAGCTATATCCATTCATTTTCATCCATCCAGCCTGATGTTATCATTGGGAATGGGTCTGAGCTCGCAAAAGGGCAAATACCGCCACCTACGCCTTCCAGCCGGTATTGCACTCTATTAGAAATGGTGTAGTTTCTTTTCTGGGCCGATCTGAGCCGTGCGGGCGGGGTTTAAATACTCCGGCAGGACTAGCCTTTACAACGTTACATCTGCGAGGCTCCCCCCCCCCTTCATATGCAATGCCGGGCAATGTGGGACGGACCTCCACGAGCAGTATTTGGAATGGCGATCAGATAATTGGATTATTTCTTTTGCATTACATCAGATACCAGGTAAGGACTCTATATATCAAATCTTGCGTTGATCTGATATTTCTTTCTACCGCAATCGACGCTGTCTGTGTGTGTGGCTTTTTACTGTTGGGTGCAGGAGGGGGGGGGGGGTGGGGGCGGGGGCGCCGTGCTACGAGGGCCATTTCATGTATGCACGAGGAAGGATAATAATGATAATCTAGCGTTGATTTCAGGAAGATTCGATGATCAGGCGAAAAATGACAACGTGTTTAGTGTATTCCACTAAAGGGCTATTATCTTTTGTCTTTTCCTGGGATTACTAAGAATCACCAAAACTATACTCATATTCAAAGCGGTATAAAACGGAAATGTACAGATGAAAAAACGATCTGTCTCGTGCATGTTGACTGGAAGCAACTCACTGACAATCGACGGGTGTATTAGACCCATAGCTATAATATAAGATATATTTTAAGCACTCACAAGTGAACAAAGTACCCCATTGACTTACAGCACTGGCGTTCTAGCGCCCTCTGGCGCCCCGACCCGTGGCGCAGAATGAGTTAAACATAAATGACACAGTGGTCACCATTTCAAAGGGAGTTTATCTACTTTGTGACACAAGAGCCAAACAAATGCACTAGCCATCAATATCTTATGCCAAATGATTAGGGCCAATTACAAAAAATGAATAAATAAAATAACTGTATTTATCAATTAACAAGGCCGAGTCCCCGAATGCACCTTCCGAGTCCGAATGCAGTCAAAGCTCGAGTCCAAGTCCAAGTCCGAGTCATCAGTGCACAAGTCCAAGTCGAGTCACGAGTCCTGAAAATCAGTCCAGGACTCTGACTCAAGTCTGAGTCCTGGACTTGAGTACTACAACACTGCTGACAGCCATCACTGATATAGAGTGTGTGGTCAGTAACATGGGTCTGACAGCCATCACTGATATAGTGTCTGGTCAGTAACATGGGTCTGACAGCCATCACTGATATGGTCTGGTCAGTAAAAACATTTTTCAAGGTCTTCCTCCTTATATACAAAGCACTAAGTGGAACAGGACCAAGCTACATTGCAAATTCTCTAGTCAACTATGTGCCTTCTAGAACATTGCGATCATCTAATACTGGTCTATTGAAGCTTCCAAGCCACAGTCTAAAGATAATCGAGGATGCAGCCTTTGCAAACTATGCACCAAAGTTATGGAAGACACTACCTATGGACCAGTGGAGGTTTCTCTATGACAACACGTGAAACACAAATTCACTCATAATTCATAATTATTATTAATTTACATATATATATATATATATATATATATATATATATATATATATATATATATAAAAAAAAACTATATATATATTTTTTTAAATTATTATTATTATTATTATTTTATTATAAATGTTTTCCTCTGTAAAGAAAATGCCAGTGAATTTTTTTTTCTTCAAAAATGGCCAAAATTGACAGTTCTGAGCAGGCCTGCACTGCAGTATTGCCTGCAGTAATTATTCGTGAAGAAAACTTCACAGGTGTGACCCATTGTTAAATAAATAATAAATAACAGCGAATCAAAATAGGCTATTAACTTCATCTAAGCACAGTCTGTGCAGTTAAACTCTTGCCATTGAATGGAGGGTTGATTGATTGACAGCCCTTGACATCCAATACACGGAGGTTGAATATGATTGGCAGCCTTGCAAATCCAATCAGAGATTGCTGCATTGCAAAGTCAAAACGGGTCCAGCTGCATGTCCGGAGGATAGGTTTAGCTCGGGCCAATCTCAAGTTTCTCAAGTTTCTTTATTAGTTGTCATACAGAAGTACAGAATACTTTTATACAAAATGTAACATAAAGAAGCATTTTGTATAAAAGTATTCTGTACTTCTGTATGACAACTAATAAAGAAACTTGAGAAACTTGAGATTGGCCCGAGCTAAACCTATCCTCCGGACATGCAGCTGGACCCGTTTTGACTATGTGAAAGTTGAGACTATGAGAAAGTTGTTGTTTAGTAGTTAGTAAGATGTACAGCTATAACAAGTCAAGTCAGGCTAAATTAAACTTTGCGCCAACATTAGGACCAAAGTATAAACCAGCAACTGAGCAACATGAAGAAGTGGACTTATGCATCTGGATCAGAAAAAACGTTGTGGATGAAAAAGTAAGTAGAACAGTGCTTGTATGCTAATAGTAGCTAGCCAGCTTAGCCTACATCACAATGATAATCACCAAGCTAACTTACTGTACACTCTGTAGGGCTGGGCAATTAATCGAAACAGAATCGCGATATCGATTCATAGACCTATGCAATCTCATTTCTAAGTTATGACTATTTTCTTTTATTAAAAAAAAACGTTTTTTTTTTATTTATTTTTTAAACTTTTTAAATTATTTTATCTGGGTTAAACATGATTTGTGGAACTCCCTCTGGTGTTGTGGTCGTGGTATTCACTGACCTTTGGGAAGTATTTCGACATGCACATGGGTATCTTAGTGGTGTAGTGTATCTTGTAGACCAGGCCCATTGCAAGTTGCTGTACTCTGTCGTCTACTCTAAGCCATCCTAGGTTGTCAAAGTGGACAGGGGTGAGGTGGGTTTTAGGAGTAAGGTCAAGCAGTAGTCTGACCAGTTTGTTTTGTGATGTTTGTAATCTTGTTTTTAGTGCCTTTGAGGTGCTTTGGTACCATGAGGTGCAAGCATAGTCGTAGTACCCTTGAATGAGTGCTCCTGTTAGAGTCTTCAAGGTATTCTTGTTTACCAGAGAGGAGATCCGGTACAGGAATCTAGTTCGTTGGTTGACTTAGTTTTATTACATTGGATCCCATTTTGTCACAGGAAAGATTTGCCTCTATAGGATGGAACCCAGGTAGGTAATTTCATCTTTCCTTTTAAGATAAGATAAGATATTCCTTTATTGATCCCCTTGGGGAAATTCAGGCATCATAGCAGCATGGGGGAAGGGGGGGGGGGGGTACAGGTAGTGAAAACAACACAAGCAGTGTAAACAAATAGGTCAATATAATTTACTATCTAACTAACTGAAATATACATTATTCATTATTCACAGTATCACAGTATCCACATAAGGTGCAGTATGCATAAGGTAGTGTTTTTGTCCTACTTGGGTTCCTATTAGTTCTAGGTCGATGTCTGGCAGCAGTCGCTGCCCACTGTTGTGGAGCCTGATGGCCACTGGTATGAAGGACTGTCCGAGGCGGTTAGTTGAGTGTCGGGGGGGTATGAGTCTGTGGCTTCCTTGTCACCTTCACCTAATATGTTTTGATCTGGTCAGGTGCGCTGTCACCTAAAATGTTTTGATCTGATCAGGTGTGCTGTCAACTAATATGTTTTGATCTGGTCAGGTGCGCTGTCACCTAATATGATTTCATCTGGTCAGGTGCGCTGTCACCTAATATGATTTCATCTGGTCAGGTGCGCTGTCACCTAATATGTTTTCATCTGTTCAGGTCCGCTGTCACCTAATGTTAATATGTTTTCATCTGTGTCCACTGACCACTGACACACAGTGGGGGATGTTTTAAAAATATTATTTAATATATAATATAATATAATAATTTGTGCTTCACCTAAAAATTTGGTCAGCAGCCTCCACTGCTATGGACATTAGGGAAGCTAGATCTCTTAATATTTTCAAAAATAAGCAAAAAACGTACCTCTTCACCATAGCCTTTTAATACACTCCGCTGTTGACTGTACTGTAGCACTATTTTACTCTTTCCATTCTATTTTATTGCACTGCAAAATTTGCATCATTTTACTTTACTTTGTATTGCACTGCACTGTTGCATAATTTTACTATTATTCTATTCTACTATTGTATTGCACTGTACTATTTAACTTTTTATTACAGGTTCAAAACTGTCAGGTATTAAACTGTGTGGGTATCAAACAAGAAAGACTGTCAGGCTTTAAAACTGTGTAGGACCCAGACCTAGAACTGCACCCTGAGAGAGGGAAATGCGCCCTGAGAGAGGGAACTGCACCCTGAGAGAGGGAACTGAGCCCTGAGAGAGGGAACTGCGCCCTGAGTGGGAGGTTTGCCCTGAGTGGGAGGTTTGAAGGGTCAAAGTGGGTATCAAACAGGAGGGAAGACTGTCAAGTTTTAAACTGTAAATATAACAGAGAAGGTAAAGGCGACTTTAAACTGTTAAACAGTAATCCAGAACTATTTTATTGCACTGTAAACAACAGATTTTATATGTCTGCACTTTATGTGCTCAGTCTTTTTTCTGTTGTGAAGCACTTTGAGCTGCAGTTTCTGTATGAAAGGTGCTATACAAATAAAGTTTATTATATTATTATTATTATTATTATTATTATTATTATTATTATTATTATTATTATTATTATTATTATTATTATTATTATTATTATTATTATTATTATTATTATTATTATTATTATTATTATTATTATTATTATTATTATTATTATTATTATTATTATTATTATTATTATTATTATTATTATTATTATTATTATTATTATTATTATTATTATTATTATTATTATTATTATTATTATTATTATTATTATTATTATTATTATTATTATTATTATTATTATTATTATTATTATTATTATTATTATTATTATTATTATTATTATTATTATTATTATTATTATTATTATTATTATTATTATTATTATTATTATTATTATTATTATTATTATTATTATTATTATTATTATTATTATTATTATTATTATTATTATTATTATTATTATTATTATTATTATTATTATTATTATTATTATCACTGATATAGAGTGTCGGTTCAGTAACATGGGTCTGAAAGCCATCACTGATACAGAGTGTCTGGTAAGTATCATGGGTCTCCCAGTCCCTCCACTCTGCAGTAAACAGCTTATTTTTTTTTGAACAGACAAATGCTATCTATGAATCATATTCCTAAAATTGGCGTAAGTAAAGGCTGCTCTTAATGTAGTGACAGAGATGAGAGGCGGGAAGCACGCTGTGTGTCTCAGATTGGTTCTGAAATAGGTCTTCAAAGGAGCAGACGCGATAAATATACATTTTACATGCATAACTCATGATGACGATTTAAGACAAGCTTAAGACAAGCTTTCTCTAGGCTTTTGAAAATGTAGGGGAGACCTTGCTCAACATTTTCAAGATTCAAGAGTTTTATTCATCACATGCATACCAGGGCATACAGTGAAATGCGGTTGGCCAGGCCCGCTTTGATTGTGCAATAAAACAATAGTAATAGTAATAATAATAATAATAATAATAATAATAAAAAGATAACTAGAATAGACATGTTAATATAGGCACTGGATCCTATGTACATTCTTATACAAGGTGCAGTTTTTCTTATATGTCCCTATGATATACTTGCTGTTACTAACTACTATACAACAATCACAACAAGTTATTTTCTTAAAGTGTCCTTTTCCTTCCTTTAAAGTGTCCTTTTCTTGTGTGTTTAAAGTGACCTGGAACATGGAAAACTCAGGAAAACACCTGCCTTTTTATTTCTCTCATTTGACGGACAACTTTATAAAATATGATTACAAAGTGATGTACCAACACTGAGGTACTGAACACTGAGGTACAGAACACTGAGGTAGAGAACACTGAGGCACAGAACACTGAGGCACAGAACACTGAGGTACAGAACACTGAGGTACAGAACACTGTCATCCCAGTTGCTCGTGTTGATTGCTCGTGTTGTTTGCATGCTGGGATATCCAAGATGGCAGCAAGGAAATAGTCTCTGTCCAGTGTTTGTTCTTATTTTGTTTGTTTTTATTAGCTTTTAAGATATTTTGCACTCTTTTTAAAACAAGTATTTTATCCTTCACCCTGCCATTCTTTCAACCCTGAGTAAGAATTTTTCCAGCAGCTAGCCACCAGACCTACAGAAGCTAGCTACCAACAGCTGGGTCATTCCATCAATCCGGTCCGATTTGGACTTTGGGATTTTTATATGTTTTACCAAGAGCCCTGCAACAGCTAGCTGCCAGCAGCTAGCCACCAGCCCTACAGAAGCTAGCTACCAACAGCTGGGTCATTCCATAAATCCGGTCTGATTTGGACTTTGGGATTTTTATATGTTTTACCAAGAGCCCTGCAGCAGCTAGCTACAGTACCAACAGCTACCCACCAGTCCTGCAGCACCTAGCCACCAGCAGCTACCCACCAGCCCTGAAGCAGCTAGCAACCAGCAGCTAGCCACCAGCACTGCAGCACCTAGCCACCAGCAGCTGGGTCATTCCACCAAGCCGGTCCGATTTGGACTTTGGGATTTTTATATTTTTTTACAAAGAGCCCTGCAGCAGCTCGCTACCAACAGCTACCCACCAGCCCTAAAGCAGAACCAGCGGATCCTACTGCGTCTACTCCCCGCAACAGGCCCAGTTCTCTGGGCCTCTGTGGTAAGTCCTGACCTCAGCTGGAGTTGCCAGTGCCACTAGCTGATAGGCTACCAACTCTCCTGCTACTGCATAGCCTACTAAGCTAACCAAGCTAGCTAGACCATTCTCTCACTGCAACGGACCTCTCTGAGGTCCTTGCGAGTAAGTCTCTGTTACACGGGTAGGCTATTCCTAGCACTGCTTGCTTGATTTCATCTTCTCAACATCATAAGTCTTAACCCATGCCCTATAAACATCACACCAGCTAACAGCCTGCCTGCTACCTGTCATCTATCCACCACTTGTATACTGGCAGATTTTTTCTCTGTCCCCGCAGGGATTTCCTGGGAGAGGCCTCCAGCTCTACTGGGCCTCCATCTCCACCTGAGGATCTCCAGCTCCACTAGGCCTGCAGGCTGCTCTACCTGGGCTTTCAGTCTGTTCCACTGAGCCTCCAGCTCCACTTAGCCTCCAGCCTGCTCTACCTGAGCCTACAGCTCCAGGATGACATCAGACACCAGTCCCCCACTGGAGTGTTCCACTACTGGCTGTTGCCAGATTGCCAAGCAGTTGGAGGAGTTACTGGAGCGGGTCTCCCTCCTCACCACCATCCATCTGGAGGAGCAGAGACATCGGGAGACCATCCTGTCGGCTGACCTGAGAGAAGCACCTCCCGCCCCCAGCTCGGGTGGATCTTCTAGGGAGAGCCTATACAGGAAGCAGGGAGCCAAGCCCAAGCTCTCCAGCTCCACTCCTACTCACCCCCCTCCCCAGGCCTGGTCTAAAGTGCAGTCGAGGCGTAAGAGGCAAACCTGGGACTCTCGTCTTAGCCCTCCACCCCATGAGTCTCTCTCACTCTCCAACAGATTCAACATCCTGGAGAGTGTGGAGCTTGACCACCGGACACCAGGGGCCAAGAGGCAACGTCCGGGGTCAGGCTCACCCACTCCTATGGCTGCTACCGGAGCACAGGAGCGGGAGGAGGATCTGCCAGCTACTCCTAGCATTTATAGGCGCCCTGGTTTCCCGGTCTTCACCCCCAGACCGAAACCACCCCCTCCTCTCCCGGGGACGTGGGAACAGGTGTTACAGCAGACTGGTCATGCAGGAATGTCCTTCACTGCTGCTCCTGGTACCACGCCTGTAGCCGACACGCAGGAGGCGTGGATGGGTCCCCTGCCTCACTCTCTGAAGGATCCCCCTCGCCAGCCGCGCCCCCCTCCCACTCGTAATGGTAAACCTATAGACGGCAGACCTCTATGGAGACCCCCAAGGGATGGTGAACCCTGTACCGCTCCCCCTCCCCCCTCCCCCTCCCTCTGTGCTTGTCATCGGGACTTCAATGGTGCGCCATGTGGCTGTCCCGAGGGCCAGAACCTACTGCCTCCCAGGAGCCAGAGTCTCGGACATCAAGGCAGCACTCCCTTCACTCATCAAGGACCATCCTCAGGCATCATCCATCATCATCCACTCTGGGTCTAATGACATTAAGTATCAACAGTCTGAGATATTGAGGGAGGACCTTAGGGCCCTGATCTCCACAGTCCAGTCTTTTAAGAAAGCCTGTATTATCTCTGGTCCCTTTCCCTCCCCTCGGTATGGGGATGGCAAGTACAGCAGGATCCGTGAACTTCATATCTGGCTGAAGGGTTACTGTTGCCTAAAAACGATTCCGTATATAGACAATTTCTATGTTTTCTGGAGACGTCCGGAGCTCTTTGCTAGGGATGGCCTTCATCCCAACTGGAATGGAGCCTGGCTGCTCTCCGTGGGTATGGACATGGCTCTGAGATCCGCAGTGAGTGGGAGTAGGGAACTGGACCGGAAACCTAGAACTTCGGGCTGACAGCCACCCCACAAGCATGCCAGGGTACAGGCTTGTAGCGAGCCTGCTAGTCATGCTAAACCGATGGAGCCTGCCAATCCCTATACCTTTCCTAACCATGCTGGGTCCCTCCTCCACCAGGCTCCCCACTCCTCTCTTTCTATCTCTATCCTTAACCCGGTATATCCAATCAAAACTAGAATATCTCGTTACGCTCCGCTTTACCCAGCTCGTCCTTGTGCGATAAACCATGCCAACTTAATTGCGATTAAACCTACCTGCATGGCTGAAAATCGCGCTGTTAAATATACAGAGTGCATGAAGGTTGGCCTTATCAACATTCACTCTCTGCCAACCAAAGCTCTTTTGGTAAATTAACTGATAGCAGACCATAGTCTCAACTTATTGGGCCTCACTGAGACATGGCTTAAACCTAATGACTTTCTGCCCTTAAACAAGGCTTCACCCCCTAATTTTAGTAGCTCCGATATCGCACGCACCTCCAAGAAAGGAGGCGGAGTTCCTCTAATTTACGACTCTAAGCACAACTTTACATCCAATGCAAACTGTACGTTTTCCTCATTTGAGGTGCTCCTGTTGCGTCCCTCTCCCCCCAACAGAAAGTGTGGCGGTCTGATTCCTACCTCCACTGCATCCTTTGTAATGGCTGTCCTTTACCGCCCCCCAGGCCCTTACACCCTCTAAGTTTTCCACTTTCATCTCTGAGCTTGTTACACGCTCAGATAAAATTTTAATTGTTGGTGATTTTAACATTCAATCCAACAAAACTCTAGATCGCCTAAATAAGGCTTTTACCGACATCATTGACTCTGTCTGTCTCATTCAAATCGTTGACCAACCCACTCACAGTGGTGGGAACACCCTTGACTTAGTCCTAGCCCGCGATCTCACTGTGTCAGATTTGACCGTTTCTCCCTATGTTCCTGCTCTCTCAGACCACTACCTCATCAAATTATAAATTGATTTGACGGTTTCTCGCCCAGACAGTGTAGAATCCTACATGAGCCATTGTATTAACGCCTCAACTGTCCCAATTCTAGTTAACTGCCTACCAGACACCCTCTCTCCCTTCCTCTCTTACTCTGGCCCCCTTGATCTCTTTACAGACAAACTTAACGCCGCCCTTCGTAGCACACTCGACATTGCCGCTTCCCTTAAGCCTAAAATTAAATGTGCTCCGCAAAAACAAACTCCCTGGTTTACAGAGGAAACTTGCTCCTTTAAAAAGCATGTCGCAAACTTGAACATAAATGGCGTTCGACCAAACTCGAAGTATTCCGCCTTGCCTGGAATGATAGTTTACGTAACTACAAAAAGGCACTCTCACTTGCCAAAACCAGATATTTTTCCTGGCTCATTAACGAAAACAAAAACAACTCAAAGTTTCTGTTTGACACAGTTGCAAAACTTACTCAGAAACAACCAAGTGCCCTAAACCATGCGTTCTCGGCTAACAAATTCATTAAATTCTTTACCAAGAAAATGTATCTCATAAGAGATGAAATTGTTGGCTTACTCAACAATCAGAGTCCCTCCCAACCTCGGATGGGCTTTCCCCCTGACTTTGAATCGAGCCATACGCTATGCTGCCTTGAAAACGTCTCACTTAGTGCCCTCTCTAAATTGGTTGGTGCGGCTAAACCCTCAACCTGTCTGTTTGACCCTCTTCCAGCAATCAAAAAACTCTTCCCAACTCTAGGCCCTGCCCTACTCAATATCTTCAACACCTCCTTGTCTACTGGCGTGGTGCCCCTAGCCTTTAAATCAGCCGTCATTAAACTACTACTTAAAAAACCGAACCTCGACCCTCTAATCTTAAAGAATTACAGACCCATCTCCAATCTTCTGTTCCTATCCAAAATATTAGAACGGATTGTCGCAACGCAACTTACTGACCATCTATCAAACAATAATCTTAATGAATCTTTTCAATCTGGCTTTAGAGCCTTACACTCCACCGAAACGGCGGTTACCAAAGTCACAAATGACTTACTGCTCTCTCTTGACTCAAACCTAACTTCTGTGCTCTTATTGCTTGATCTCAGTGCAGCCTTTGATACTATCGATCATTCGATTCTTCTAGGTCAGCTTGAGAATCATGTTGGCATTCGGGGTCACGCACTTGCTTGGTTTAAATCTTATTTAACTGATAGAACACACTGCATGGTCTATAATGATTTAACATCTGAGACCCTCCCAGTGCAATGCGGGGTCCCACAAGGCTCTGTCCTGGGCCCTTTGCTATTTTCGATTGACATGCTACCCCTCGGCAATATCATACGCAAATTTGGCATAAACTTTCATTTTTACGCTGATGACACCCAATTATATATACCTATTAAGCCAAATGATTCCTCCCAATTACAAAATCTTGAGGCTTGCCTGCTTGCCGTCAAAAAGTGGATGTCGCAAAACATTCTACTGCAGATAAAACTGAGATGTTAATTGTTGGCCCCCCAAACCACAGAGGCCTGTTTCAGGACATCTCCCTCAACTTTCATACTTGTCATGTATCCCAGAACTCCACCATAAAAAACCTCATTTCATGTCATTTTTTATTCCTCCCTCTCATTTAATGAACATATAAAATTGCCTTCTTCCATCTTCGTAATATCGCAAATATTCACCCCATTTTAACTCTGGCTGATGCTGAAACCCTAATTCATGCTTTTGTCTCATCACGTCTAGACTACTGTAATGCACTTTTTTCAGCCCTACCTAATTCAAGCATCAAAAATCTTCAACTCATGCAAAATGCGGCTGCACGGATACTAACTAAAACTAGAACATTTTATCACATCACACCAGTTTTGTCCACCCTACACTGGCTTCTTATTCAAGCCCGATCTGACTTTAAAGTGCTACTCCTCACCTACAAAATTTTAAATGGGCTTGCACCGCTCTATCTATCCGATATCATCTCTCGATATTCGCCCGCTCGTGCTCTGCGCTCACAAAATGTGGGGCTTCTATCGATTCCTAGGGTTAAAACGAAATCCGTCGGCCACAGAGCCTTTGTCTACTGCGCTCCCTACCTGTGGAACAAATGACCTGCCGTCGTCAGGGGCACCTGCTCTGTCGAAGCTTTTAAATCCCTGCTTAAGACCCATCTTTTCTCTCTCTCCTTCAACCTACCCTGATCTCACCTGGTCGGGGCCTGACCCTTAGATTAATCTGTCTAGTTTAGTTAGGATGTCTATTTGCTCCCTTGTCTGCTTTTCTGCAGACATAAGAGACCCTTTTAACCTCGGTCTCTGTCTTCACAATTTTCTTATATACTATGATTCTACTGTCATAGTCAAATTTACAAATATCCAACATGTCAAGTCAAGTCAAGTCAAGTCAAGAGTTTTATTTGTCACGGCATACAAGCATACAGTGAAATGCGGGGGGTCATGCCCGCAGCGATTGTGCAATAATACAAGTAATAAGAATAGGAATGAGAATAAGACATTTGTGCAATAATACAAGTAATAAGAATAAGACATAACAGGTATAATGTACATAAAGTTTACAAAAAGCATGGTAAGACATGCTAAGGTCCTGCGATAGTGCAATACAATGTTAGCTACGGATGAGGCACTGGGTCTTATGTACACTACTATACAATGCTATACTATACAATCTACAGTTATACTATGTTTCCTTATGCTAGCTTGCTAAATCCATCTGTTTACTATACAAGAACCCCTCCCGTTCTTTTATTTTTTTATTTTTTTATTTTTTAAAGTGACCTTTCCATTGTGTAAAGCAGGCATGCGTTGTTCATGGCACGGGGTACCACTCAGTGGTACCTCACTGAGTATTAAAGATTTGAGCAGAAGCGCGTGCACGCACATGCACGCGCTCGCGAGAACGCGCTGCGCTCGGCTCGGATCGTTGTGTTTACCTGCGGCGCTACCTCGCATTATCATAACAATAGCCGCTATAGGCTGGTGTCTTCAACCAGTCTGGGACTCTTTGTGATGTAAATATGGAACGTCCCAAGTTGCCGCTGCCCACAGAGTGCACCGCCGTCCAAAGGTGAACGACGGCGAACGAAGGGCCAAATCAAAACAGCCGTCAATTCCGAATTGACAACTGTTTTGATTCAACCCCCCACCCACCACCACTCACCCCCGGACAACAACACACTCTGCAAACAGCAGCAACCCGGGACATTCCATATCTACATGACAAACTTCGGGACTGAGTAGATAATTAATTAATCTTCTCTTTATTTTTATTATTTATATTAAAACTGAATCAAACCATAAACAAGGTTGCCTGTTGGGATGTTAGATCCTAATGTGAAAAACTGATTTTATATGTCTGCACTTTATGTGCTCATTTTATGCCTGTCTTAATTCTGTTGTGAAGCACTTTGAGCTGCAGTTTCTGTATGAAAGGCTATACAAACAAAGTGTATTATTGTGCGCGAGGGAACATATGCGCATGCGCGCGCGGCCGCGCGTGCGTGTGCACGCGCGCGTGCGCGCGGCGTCATTATCCTGCGTGGCGGCTCAGCCCATAATAACAACGCAACGCTGGTGTAAAGTGACCGTTGAGTGTGAGCGTGTGCAGCATGTGTGTGTGTGTGTGTGTGTTCATGCTAAAGTGACTGTTAGTGTGTGAGCGTATACAGTGTGTGTGTTGTGTGTGTGCTCATGTGTGCTTGTGTGTGGAGAGTTCAGTGTTCAAGACTCTGATGACCTGGGGGAAGAAGCTGAGCCGAAGTCTCTCTGTGCTAGTTGCTGGTGTTCGCAGGCGTTTGCCTGACCTCAGCAGTTTGAACAGGCTGTTGTTGGGGTGGTGAGGATCTTTCATTATTCTGCAGGCTCTGGATTTGCACCTCTTGTTATATAAGACCTGCAGGGGTGGTAGTGCAATACCCGTAGTACGCTCAGCTGAGCGCACCACTCTCTGTAGGGCCTTCTTGTCCTGTACCTTGCTGTTTCCATACCAGGCAGTGATGTTTCCGGTCAAGATGCTCTCTACAGCTCCGGAGTAGAAGGACTGGAGTATCTTCCCCGATACTCTGAACTTCCTTAACTGTCTCAGGTGGTAGAGGCGCTGTTTCGCCTTCTTTACGACTGAATCTGTGTGTTGTCCATGTCAGGTTTTCTGAGATGTGGACCCCCAGGTACTTAAAGCTGCTCACCCTGTCCACGCTAGCCCCGTTTATCCTCAGTGGTGTGTGTGTCCCCTGCTGTGTTCTCCTAAAGTCCACGATCAGCTCCTTGGTTTTACCAATGTTCAGGAGCAGGCTGTTGTCCTGGCACAAGTACATCAACCTCCTCCCGGTAGGCCTTCTCGTCGTTGTCAGAGATCAGCCCCACCACCACTGTGTCGTCCGCAAACTTCACTATGGAGTTGGAGCTGAACTTGGCCACACAATCATGTGTGTATAGCAGTGGAGGCTGCTGACAAAATTTTTAGGTGAAGCACAAATTATTATATTATATATTAAATTATATTTTTTACGCTGCAACACCCCCATTTCTCCCAGGTGTCAGGCTCCTCATTCGCTTCCATTCATTTTGGGGACCATGTTTAAATATCATCCTTCTAAAGTATAAACAAACTATACTGCTGTGACGATTTCAATAAAACAGACCTTTCTGAGTCAATGGTATGCAGTGGTGTTGCGCAATATGTCGGGGCCCCCCCGCAGGGCAGACCACTCCCCTAAATCAAACCAAGCAGACCATGGCTCGGCGGCCCAATCAAACCAAGCAGACAATGGCTCGGCGGCCCGATCAAACCAAGCAGACCATGGCTCGGCGGCCCGATCAAACCAAGCAGACCATGTACAGTATACAGTGGCTAATATACTATCAATACTACTATTGAATATACATACACTATTCATTTCATTTACACTATACATTTCATCAAACCAGCATGTCATGTCTCCCTTAACTGTCTGTGAAAAGCGGGAGAACTACAATGACCAGAATTGCCTGGCAATGTTTACTTCCTCTTCCACAGAGGCACTAGTCACTAGATCTGATCAGTGCAACGTACGCTAGCCTAGCCACAAGCTAGCGGCAAACATTCATTAATTTAGGCAGCACCACTAACACAATGCACATAAATATTATCTGCAGGCTGCATTAGCAGCCAGCAGCCAACGTGATACATTACATTGTGTTTATAATGTGACATAGCCAAGTTAACAACGTTGCAATCCCTTAATTAAGTCTCTAAACAATTCGACTAGCTAACGTTAGCCATTAGCAAAGAACGCTAGCATAGCCACAAGCTAGCGGCAACATTAATTAATTTACACTAACACAATGCACATAAATATTATCTGCAGGCTGCATTAGCAGCCAGCAGCCAAGGTGATACATTACATTGTGTTTATAATGTGACATAGCCAAGTTAACAACGTTGCAATACCTTAATTATGTCTCTAAACAATTCGGCTAGCTAACGTTAGCCATTAGCAAAGAACGCTAGCATAGCCACAAGCTAGCGGCAACATTAATTAATTTACACTAACACAATGCACATAAATATTATCTGCAGGCTGCATTAGCAGCCAGCAGCCAACGTGATACACATTGTGTTTATAATGTGACATAGCCAAGTTAACAACGTTGCAATCCCTTAATTAAGTCTCTAAACAATTCGGCTAGCTAACGTTAGCCATTAGCAAAGAACGCTAGCATAGCCACAAGCTAGCGGCAACATTAATTAATTTACACTAACACAATGCACATAAATATTATCTGCAGGCTGCATTAGCAGCCAGCAGCCAACGTGATACATTACATTGTGTTTATAATGTGACATACCCAAGTTAACAACGTTGCAATCCCTTAATTAAGTCTCTAAACAATTCGGCTAGCTAACGTTAGCCATTAGCAAAGAACGCTAGCATAGCCACAAGCTAGCGGCAACATTAATTCATTTACACTAACACAATGCACATAAATATTATCTGCCGGCTGCATTAGCAGCCAGCAGCCAACGTGATACATTACATTGTGTTTATAATGTGACATAGCCAAGTTAACAACATTGCAATCCCTTAATCAAGTCTACTACAAGTATGTATTGTTCTCTAAACAGTTAGCTAACGTTAGCATCCAGGCTAATCAGGCTTTCGTTTTACAAACACTACAACTTACTTTTTTCTGATCCAGGTGCATAAGTCCACTTCTTCATGTTGCTCAGTTGCTGGTTTATACTTTGGTCCTAATGTTGGCGCAAAGTTTAATTTAGCCTACTGTGTGTTGTTACATCTGTACTGTAAACTACTGTAAACTACTACAAGTTAGCTTGCCTTCACTGTCCAAGATGGCATGTTCACGTCAACTACAACTACACTAGTCTTCAACTGAGATAAAAAAAATATATATATATCATCTAGTGCACAACAATAAGTGAACAAGTGAATAAAGATCTTAAAATATGAATTATTATATTAGGCAAATTAATGTTCTTCTTCAGGCAAAATGCACACATGAGATGATGGAACACAACTTTGACTAGAACACTGACGCCAGCCCAGCTGCAGTTCTGCATGTATTTTACCAGGCAGACTCTGATTGGATTTGCAAGGCTGCCAATCATTCAACCTCCGTGTATTGGATGTCAAGGGCTGTCAATCATTAAATCCTCCATTCAATGGCAAGAGTTTAACTGCACAGTCTGTGCTTAGATGAAGTTAATAGCCTATTTTGATTGGCTGTTATTTATTATTTATTTAACAATGGGTCAACCTGTGAAGTATTCTGCACGAATAATTACTGCAGGCAATACTGCAGTGCAGGCCTGCTCAGAGCTGTCAATTTTGGCCATTTTTGAAGAAAAGAAAATTCACTGGATTTTTTTTTTACAGAGGAAAACATTTATAATAAAGAAATAATAATAATAATTAAAAAAAAAATATATATATATATATATATATATATATATATATATATATATATATATATATGTATATGTAAATTAATAATAATTATGAATTATGAGTGAATTTGTATTTCACGTGTTGTCATAGAGAAACCTCCACTGGTGTATAGTGAGTACAGCAGGGGGCTCAGAACACGGCCCTGGGGGGACCCAATACTCAGGGTGATGGTGTTGGAGGTCTGACCCCCCACCCTGACCGCCTGGGGCCTCTCACTCAGAAATGGCAGACTTTATGGGTCCTTGAGGCTAGATTGTGTAGCAAGTTTCACATCTCTACAGTCCATGGTTCAGTTTAACATCTCTACTGTATATGGTTCAGTTTCACATCTCTACTGTACATGGTTCAGTTTAACATCTCTACAGTCCATGGTTCAGTTACACATCTCTACTGTACATGGTTCAGTTTAACATCTCTACAGTCCATGGTTCAGTTTCACATCTCTACAGTCCATGGTTCAGTTTAACATCTCTACAGTCCATGGTTCAGTTTAACATCTCTACTGTATATGGTTCAGTTTCACATCTCTACTGTACATGGTTCAGTTTCACATATCTACTGTATATGGTTCAGTTTCACATCTCTACTGTACATGGTTCATGTACGGCCACAGTAGTGGTGGGCCTGATCTCTGCAAACGACGAGAGGGCCTACCTGGAAGAGGTAAAGGTTCTAGCGGGATGGTGTCAAGAGAACAGCCTCTCCCTAGACGTCAGCAAAACAAAAGAGATGATTTAGGAGGTCGGGGGTCAACGCCTCTACTTCCTTAGGCGCCTAAGGAAGTTTGTGATAGAATATAAGAGCTGAGCTGTTGAAATAAAGAGAAAACTGTAAAACAAGATACGTTTGTTCGTCTTTATTACGGCCGGACACAATATAACAGAACAATAAGTGTAATGTCAGAAAGTGTGAAGATCATTCTAGTGTTACAGCGTATATATCCCTCCTCCTCCTCCTCCTCTGTGTCAAACCGCTAGGCGAGGGGTGTGTGTGTGTATGTGTGTGTGCTTGCATGTGCGTGTGCGTACACATGCATGTGTGTGCATGTGTGTGCGTGGGCGTGTGTGTGTGTGTTTGCAGAGGTGGGTTTCCTGGTTTCAGGAAGTGAAGATGCACAGTTGCATTGTGTGTGTGTGCATGTGTGTGCGTGTGTGTGTCTGTGTGTGCGTTTGCAGAGGTGGAGTGGAGGTTAACTTATTGTGACAGGCCATAAAACTGTAGATGCACCTAGTTTCATAGCGGAAGGTCTGCATGTCAAGAGGGAACAATGTGTCAAGCGTCTCGCTTGTGTTTCACAAGATAGGCTGGACAGCAGTTTGAGTTTTAGACACAGAATGGCTATATATCAGGTCATGATGGCTATATATCAGGTCATGGAACAAAGGCGATTACTTGTTTTAACATGAGAACGTAAACAGACTATGGTCTCAGGCACATTACTTTGTACAAAGGATTATATGGGTAACATGAGCAATTGTTTACAGAGTTAGGATGGCAGACACAGTATGGTTGGGGCCAAAAGGTCAATGTGGGGTGATGTATTAAAGCAGGCACATATATTGATTCAGTATTCCACAACAAGTTCCAAGTGAGTCAGAAGATCCTTACGAACTTCTACTCATGCACAATAGAGAGCATCCTGACTGGCAATATCACCTCCTGGTTTGGGAATAGCACTGCACAAGACTGTAGCAGACTACAGAGAGTGTTTCCCATGTCAATAAAGCCCATTTGAATTGAATTGAATTGAGTGGCCCGTTCAGCCGGACGCATAATTGGGGGGGGGCTTCCCACTCTCCAAGACATTTACAACAAGCGCTGCATGGGTAAGGCTAAGAGAATAATCAAAGACCCCAGCCACCCAAACAACTGCCTCTTTGAACTGCTGCGGTCAGGCAAGCGATACCGGAGTCTCATGGCAAGCACAGAGAGACTCAGAAGAAGCTTCTATCCCCAGGCCATCAGGATGCTCAATGAACAATAACACTATGTAACAAACCATCAAATACACCCACAGCACACACATTCACACGTACACAGTCACTTTAAATAAACAACTCACTGTAGCACCCACTTTACCCACTTTAGACACTTAACACGTTATATTTATTGATAAGAGATTTGCACATCATCTCATACCTCATTGCACCTCACCACCACAAGGTGGCACCACAAGCTAAGCTATACCTCACCATTTCTACACTATACTGTATTATTGTTGTAATCAGTTACCTTCTCAGTTACCTTCTTTACTCTGTATTGTATATACTGTATATATGTATATTGAAATTTTTTGTTTTGTTTACACTTGTTTACGTACTTGACTTTCTATTTTATACTTATATTATACTTATTTTATACTATCTTTTTATTTTATCTCAGGAGCAAAACAGAAAGAAGCATTTCATACAATAGTATTCTGTATTTCTGTATTAAAACTAATAAAGAAACTATGGTTCAGTTTCATATCTCTACTTTATATGGTTCAGTTTCACATCTATTCAGTCCATGGTTCAGTTTCACATATCTCTACAGTATATGATTTAGTTTCACATCTCCACTGTATATGGTTCAGTTTCACATCTTTACTGTACATGGTTCAGTGTTCACATCTCTACTGTATATGGTTCAGTTTCACATCTCTACTGTACATGGTTCATGTGCGGCCATTTTAATTTGCGATTTGCAACGCTTATTATAGCTGCCACCCTTTCCAAGCTCAAAGAACGTGGTCATAGTAATTTCCAAATTCTACATGCAAACCCCAAATCCCAGACATTTTAAACTGTCAGATGACTCGCCCCAAACCAATGGCAAATCTCATCAAGGAGCTTTCAGCTGCCAATCCCTTCACTGAGACTGGTCCCCAGACCTCCTTAACCCTTTCACTACCGCACTACCAAAGGGTTAACCCCTTCACTGCAACAATACAGAAGGTTAACGTTAGGTTATGACTATAACCAAGTTCTGTTAGTTAGGGGCGATGCTTGGCATCGCTACTGCACTATCTCGCGTACGTGCACGCGTACTGAATAAACCACAAATGTACCTCTAATACCAGTATTAGTCTGACCACACCCCTCATCAGCTTACCTTCATAAGCAGGTGTGTGGTCACCTGCTCTCCTCCTTCCCAAGCTTTCACCACAAGGTGAGGACAAGGGCTGCAGCGGTGTCCGATGCCAAGCATCGCCCCTAACTAACAGAACTTGGTTATAGTCATAACCTAACGTTCTGTATCGTTAGTGGCTTAGCTTGGCATCGCTACTGCACAAGGGAGGCCAAGCGGAGCCACTTGGCTGACAAATACACCCCGCTGACAGCCCCCCAAAACCATCAGAACAGGGAGGGCCGAGCCCCCCCGACCCCCCCTAATGGAGGGTAGCCCCCCTATTAGGGACGTCACGGGAGGGCGACGGACCCGACCGTGCGAAGAGGCACTCAAGCAACTCAACGCACAGGGTGAGCAGACCGTGGCTTGACCCCACGACTACACACACGCACAACCCGCATGCCACCCGGGAACGAACGGAGGAACAACCTCGTTACTGCCCCCAGAATCACGGGGTCAAGGGCAAACCCAACCCCGTGGCAAGGCCGTAGCAGCGGAGCACGAAGGAAGACCCAGACCCACCAAAAGGACTGGACTCCCTGGAATGGGGGCCCGGAGAAGTCCATGATGCCAGCATCAAGACCCCACCAGGTGGGCACGTAGTGCCCCGCCCCCCACATCGCCAGCGTATTCGGACAAAGGCCCCTCAGTTACTGCACCTGGTATTCCCAGGCGGAACCAACCAGGCCAGAACCTGCCCAGCTTCCGAGATCGGACGAGACCGGGGCGTGTTCAGGTCGGTATGGCCGTAAGCCGAGCGGGCCCCGTCCCCCCAATAGTACACCGCCTGGCACACTGACCCTGCAGAATAGGCAGTCAGCATGGCCGTAAGCACACAAAAAAGGTTAACCAACGGAAGCAGGCAGCGCACCGGGGAAAAACCAGGCAACAGGCTGTTAACCCTAGCCTGGAGACTGCGGACGAGACAGGCGCCAGAGGGGACAGCTGAACACAGCCGCCCCGGCGGAAGGAGCGTAAGCTGGCGGTGTTGCATGACCAAGCCTCCATTTAACAACCCCCACCCAGAGGGGTCGAGGCAGAGAAGGCTGACACGATTGGCAGACGTCATGAACGTGCAGGGGCACCCTCAAACGGTGAACCCGGGAGTTGACACTGCTCCAACACACCAGGGAATCAACCACCTCGGTGTTACCCAATGCGGTGGTTGTTCCTATAACCCCTCAAGAAAAAACTCCAAAACACACCTGCGGGTATACACCGGCTATACCGCAGTACAAGTGTTTCAGTTTCCAAAAAGGGTTAACCCAGGCCTACGGGTCGCAAACATCACTTCGGACCGGGCCTGGCGGTACGGGAAGCACAGGGTCACCAGAGGAGGTCAAAAAACCACCCCCACAGGCCCCTCTTCGCCATGCGTGAGAGAGGAGCGAAAAATAATGGAGAACCAGCCCCTAAGCACACCGTACCTGGTATTCCCCGGCGGTCTCCCAACCAAGTACTAACCAGGACCAACCTGTGTAGCGGCCGAGATCCGACGAGATCGAGCGCGTACAGAATGGCATGGCTGTAAGCCATGACGACAGTGCTGAGTAAAAACATACCCAACCAGGGTCTCCATAGCGCTTAACCCTGTGACACCCAGACCGACCTGGCATTTTTCCCCCTGAAAAAAGCCCAAGTCCCTCAGGGTACCAGAACAGCAGATCTGCATCCCCGGCGGACAACGGGTTCAACTGATCTGGACCAGCGTGACCAGAACCAGTCCCGTGCCCTAACCACGCCGACATGCCTACTCCAGGAGAAGGGCAGATATGCGTGTTGATCTTAACATGAAAAGAAGGCGCCACCCAGACGTCGGGACGAACCGCGCCTGGTGGCCCACCCCAAGGGCGTGAGACCCCACTACATATGTTCAGATCCATCCCGTCATCATCCCCCAGACATGAACGAGAATCCGTCGACAACCCACCCAGGTCATGGGATGTGGTCGCCGGAAGAGGAAAAACCCCCATCTCAGTTGCTTTATAAAAACGCTGTTTCAACCACAAGCAACTAAGGCGTGCCAGTCAATCGCCTGTTTACAGCGAGCTAGCACTATACGTGCGTCGGGACACACCCCCATCAATGAACAGGCTATTTAGACCTGTCATTGAATCCCCAAGGCGCCCAGGGGAACGACAAGAGGGGTGTGACACTCCCTAACTCCAACACTTCTGGAATAGAAAGAAGGAAGCATCAACAGTATGTATCCCAGTCTACACAGCCGGGGTAAAAAATGTTCACATTTTTACATCCCACCACCCTCCCATAGGAAAGAGACGGGGATCCCCAGAGAGACTTCCCACGCGAGCTGTACAGATTGAAAAGAATATATTGCACCTTGAGCCATGTAAAAAACTGGTTTTAGGGCCTCCGGGGAAGAGGCACCGAACCCATACACACTCAATAAACGAATTGAATCGAATATACATACAATAGAAAAGGACCCTTCTAGAGGGTCCACTCACTTTGACAATCTGAGGAGGAAGGCTCTGTACTCTGATGGAGGCTTCCTCACATGGAAGAAGGAGTCCGAACTCACAGAAGGCCTGAGTAGGCGCTTGGTGAGGAGGAGCCCTGACCACCCCCCCTGAAAACAGATCCATCACATGGACCTGAACAGCACACGGAAGTCCTACCAACAGAGACGCGCACGGTGACGTACTCTATGGCGGGGGAATTCCTGCGGTGCACAGGCCCAATATACCAGGCCGTGGGACCAGGAACTCCCTCCCCCCCCCCCCCCCCCCCCCCCCCCGTAACGTGCCGAACCGCCACGTGACGGGAACCTTGAAGGACAGGGGGTGTACCCCTGACCGACAGAACAATGGGGAGAGGAAAGGTTACCAGTTCACCCCTTTACGACCCCACACCCATGATACGACGTAACGACAAAAAGAGAATATGACACAGTCATAGTCAGCTCTATGAAGCGTTTCACAGCTCCACACAGCGCACGAGCTAACCTGCTATCTGATTTTTACTAAGGAAAAACACAGAATAGAGAGGGCTCTAAGAACCCCGGTCCAACATACACATGTGCTTCTGTGGCCAGTACAACCCAGTTGTAGGTCACATGACACACACAACCCATCATCACCTACAAAAAATGGCAAAAACACTCAACAGAGGAACGCCGTTTTTTTCACAATGAGAGAATACATCATTCTTGATTAGTATCGACCACAGGCCTTGCTAAGCACACATGACAGCAACCAAACCAATTTCCCTTTAGGAAATAAGTTTCTCCAGCAGATTTAGCACAACCTCAGCAATCAAGCTGAGAGTTACATCGTATCCCTACCACACAAAAGACACAATTAATGCACAACATGTCTGATAGGAGGTGATAAAGTCCCCAGGGAACCGGGGGGGGAAACACAATCCTCCTATTTTACCCTCAATACGGCCAGTTAAAACAGGAAAACCTGTTAATGTGTGAACTCACTGTTCATTGTCATTACAGTCTGAGAAAGAACATTCTTTTACTCACTTGTCACCAAGCATAGCTTCATAGGTTAGTTGCCTTAGTAGTGAGTACACGGTACACATAAACACCATGATGTTTCTCACACAACAACCAGATCAATACATCACGACCTGCACGGAGAAGCTAACTGCCAGTGACAAAAACAGCTCACACACAACCCGCAACGTATCTCAAATGCATTGCAACAACACACGTTTTGGGAAAAAACACCGTTATTCACAATACATTTAGCAAGGTAAAACCAGAAGACGTGTTATGAGGTCTGGCCAACCCCGTACCTGCCCGGAACGCAGATCAGCGAAGTGCAGTCACAAGCCACCGTAGAACACAGCCGTCCCGTGTTGTTCGATCCGGGCAGCGTCGCCGCTCCACCAGTCGCTACAGTCCTCTTTGTTGACGCAATCCCCGTCTAGGCTCAGGCAGGGTTGACGAACATCCCCTGTCAAGGATGACGTCGTGGTCAAGAGTGTAAAACATGTTAAAAATCAAAGCACGTTCAACAGAATAGCATCAAGCTAACGGCTGCTCCAACCGTTCGGGTGCTATTGCTTCCGCTCGCGAGACGCCGATCTACGACGCACGCGATCAGGAGCGAGCTCCCGGCGGCGCGCGAGAAGCCAAGCTACCCCGCGCCAGGCCACCGACCGGCTAACCGTAAGCTATGAACATGTAAACAATGACATAACACTCACCCAGACAGGCCGCCGTTCTGAACCCTCCTCACTTTTTAAGAGAAAAGAGAAAACAAGACGTCAACACCGCTTCACAACGGTGACATTAACACGTCCGGCGGAATCAGCACAGTACCAACTGGCCTGTATAGCTGACTTTGAACATGAATCTGCCGCTATCGCACATTACATGCACATATCCCCTCGTGAAGGAATACTCTCATTTGGATATGAAAGATGGGGTCTTAACACGGTGACAGAGAGAATCCACTCGTCCAGAACACACAGGGATCACCAGTGTCAATGGTCGCGGCCCACTAGTTAAAACTATAATGGTCGCCAGACCAAGGCCTTCTGTCGCCTAGACGGCTAAACAAAGGACCCTAGCCTGGGGCCGGTTTCCATAAACTTTGTCAAGTAGCCCCCATAGCACTAACAGACAAGTGGAGCCCGCCAGCAAACACTACTCACCCAACCTGGAACGCACCGCTCCTCACAACAGCGGCATGTCCGACAGTTCAGCTGTGGCCTGACAGGTTTCACCCCAACAAACACAGCAAGGAACTGCAGTTGAGAAGCATGCAGCGGCGTGCTCCCAATACGAAAACCGGTGGAGGGTTTGTAGAATGATCATCATCTTCTAGACACTCCAGTACGAAGACAATATCGCCGTATTTTCTCGAAAATAGTGAGAGAGAAAATAAAGATATGATGTCAACGTATCCTTGTTTCCCAAGCTGTTCCTAATCCAATTTCTTCCATCATGGTGTCAAGTGTGGGGATCTACCGAGGCACCTCTTCCTTGTGGTGAAAGCGAGAAGGAGGAGAGCAGGTGACCACACACCTGCTTATGAAGGTAAGCTGATGAGGGGTGTGGTCAGACTAATACTGGTATTAGAGGTACATTTGTGGTTTATTCAGTACGCGTGCACGTACGCGAGATAGTGCAGTAGCGATGCCAAGCTAAGCCACTAACGATACAGAACCCTTTCACTACCACGTGTCAAAGGGTTAACCCTTTCACAACCACACTACCGTCTGTAGTGTGGTAGTGACACAGGGTTAACCTTCGGTAGTGTGGTAGTGAAAGGGTTACCTTCTTGGACACGGGCGAAAGTCGTGGGCCATTAGATCGCTCACTGCTTCACGGAAGCTCCACACGTTATTACAAGCCATGCGCGGTGAGTGAGTTCATGGGTGACAGAGTTCAAAAAACACTTTTGTCTGACGTCATCCCAAGGACCAACTTGTTCGCTTTCACCAACAGGCCACCTGTGGATCTGAAGAAGGGTGCTGACAGGCCGAAGGTCTGCTGAGGTGAATACGGCTGTCGTCACCAAGCTGTTTTACTCCCACAGACATGTCCTGATTCTGATCCTTGACTCTCCCGCAGCCAAAGAGGCATCTGTGTTTGTTCTCAATATGGTGGCAGTGATACACATCATCGAAACCCAGCATGTAGGGGTGTAAAAAGTACCCAGGAATTATACTTAAGTGAAAGTATGTACGTCTCAAAATCGTACTCAAGTAAAAGTCAGAGTATCTGGCTGAAAAACACACTTGAGTAAAAGTCAAAAAGTTTCTACTTTTAAAATGTACTTAAGTACTAAAAAGTCAAAGTAAAAACTATTTTTTATTCCGGGGCAATGACATTTCGTCCGTTTCGTCCTCTTCATCACTCGTACTATCGTTTGTGGCCATCTTCTGTAGCTCGTCACTCTGACTGTCTATTCTTCCGATAGCAGGTGTTTAATCAAAGATCCCCGCTTTTTAGTCTTGCGCAAGGACCGATCAGCATGGGTATGGGCGGGTTCATTTTCCATTGATGGGGGATTTGATTGGCTGTTTTTAAATAAAGAGCGGCCGCAGGATTAATAACGTTAATGTCAGTTCGGCCAGAGAAACAAATATACTAATTAAAATGGTTGGAACTGCTTGTTGTACCTTGCACTTTTCAGGTCTGCATTTTAAATGTAAGGAGTAAAAAGCATGTTTTTTTTCTCTGAAATGTAATTGAGAAAAAGTATACAAACCTAACAATACTTGAGTAAAGTAAAAATAACCCAAAAACAGTACTTAAGTATTGTAACGAAGTACAATTACTCAAGTACTTTACACCCCTGACGCAGATGCATTTGATGCTTGCACGACAAGAGCGGGACGCGGTTTGGGACATGTGTAAAGAGGCATGGGTCAAGTCTCAAACTCGTGCCAAGTAGGGTGGGACCGCAGGAGGCACCGAACACTATCTCAGCCAAGATACCTCTGTCAAAGAGACCCACTGGCAGACGTTCTCAAAGATTGTCAAGATAAAGACCGGCTCTTTCAGTTCATCAGTCACTTAAGAGGAACACAGCTCACTCAGCCATCCTCGCTGAGTACAGCTGTGCTACCTCCTCCTTATACTACATCATTATTGGAATGGAATTTTGGTACCTATGGAACCCGTTCTAGTGACTGTCTGGCTGCTCTGAACAGGGTAAATCTGCATTTTGCTATGACGCCCCTATAGCTCATGGAATGAACTCCAACAGTCCTTGAGGCTGGAGATTCTCCCCTCTGTTGCAGAATTGCTTAACTCTGTATGTACACCTGACGTGACTGTGAATGAGGAAAAGCTCAGTTGCCTTTCGAGTCTAAATAAAGGTTTGATTTGCGGTAGCACCTCACAACAAAGGCTGACCTTGTACTCCAAGTTAGCCTTGTCACCGTGCCAACAACAGGAAGCTGACGCACGGATGATGCTCCACTTGTGCCATGCTGCGGAGCAGGCTCACAGCGGGGTCACAGCAGGGTCACAGCAGGGTCACATCAGGGTCACCGCAGGGTCACACCAAGGCCTACCTCAGGACGGCGGATAGTGCTGTGGTGGTGCTGGCTATAGACATAATATATAAAGGCTAGATGACCCATGCTGGCCAATGGAGACCGACGTTGCCACATGGCGGCCATCTTGCCACAGGCAGCACGCCCACTCATAACATGAATGTCTATGGTGCAATGCATGTGCTATTGAAGTAACCATAGCTTGCTCAATTTTCCACCGATTTTCAAACGGTTTGGTTTGTTAAAAAAACTCAGAGATGTAGTTATCATACTGCATAATTATAATAGACTTTCATATTAAAATTATTTCAACATGTCCAAGCATCATAGCCAAGTTAATAACGTTTGTAATAAACCAAAGCGTTTGTAAATCGGTTGAAAATTGAGCAAGCTATGATTAGTTCAATAGTATACATGCACACTGACATTCATTGTTATGAGTGGGCATGCTGCTTGTGACCGCCGCCGGTGAATGAATGAATGAATGAATGAATGAATGAATGAATGAATGAATGAAAACTTTATTTAACAGATTGCAGAATGGGTACAATACAGTACGGCTCAATACATACAATTGTTAAGGGGATGCAGACCTGAGAAAGACGTTTGTCTTGTTTCCATCAGGGTCCCCCATTTTCAATTCATATAGACATTTATGACATACACAACATACATGACATTTATGGCATAGGGACATATAGGTATTTGGTACTGATACATTTGTGACACAAGCGGTATTCAAATATACAGTACTGTTACCCCTGAACTACGCTGGAGACTCCGCCTTGCACCACCTAGTTATATATGGTGCTGGCCATCAACCTCTTCCATCATCTCTATATGCCCGGACCTCCATCGCTCCCTCTCTTCCACGCATTCACAGGGAACAACCTTGCATCGGTGATGTTAGGAATTGGAGAAAAGACTGCATGGAATTCGAGGGTCGCCTTTCCTGAGGTTACGACACGTCTATTGCCGTCACGCGAGACCCGACCAGCCTCACACACATATCACGTCATACCTTTATTTAAACTTCAAAGGCAACTGAGGTTTCCCTCCTCTATACAGTTACGTCGAGTGTGCATCCAGAAATAAGCATAAAAGCATCATCACACAGCATATAAAATCACAACAATAAGACAACAAGATGAGAGTAGACAAAAGCAAGGATAGAAATCAATTAAAACACGTACAACTTGATTGACAAAGGTTGGAGATCAAGGTTTTAAACCCTGCAACAGAGGGGAGAATCTCAAGCCGACTGTTGGAGTCCATTCCATGAGCTATAGAGGGGTGTAACGTTCTGGGTTTCTGTCCTCTCCCAGGACTTTAAACCCTACTGCCATTCTGGAGTACTTCACCCTGTTCTCTGTAATTAGCGCTGATTGACTGTCACCTGTGGGTTGTTGTCACTAATTACTGCGTGTGGTTTGCTGGGAGTTTTGCCTTTATAGTAATCTCTTGTTCTCTGTCTGTTGTCGGATCTTCAACAGAACCTGCGAGCAGTCGGCCACAGGACAAGATATGGAACCTCTTGTCGTTGTTAATGTTATTATTGTTTAATTCTCTTTCTTTATATTCCCTCAGTTGAAGCCTGGCTTCTCTATCGATACAGTATCTTGCTCTCGTGACTCTGATAATAAAAGGAACATGTATTTTGAGAAGAGCAACCACATCGCCGTCTCCTTATTACCTTCTACTATTGAAACTCACCTGAAATGTAACAGAGGTGCATCATAGTGAAGTGCAGATTTACCTTGTTCCGAGCAAACTCTGGGGACCTTAAAGACCATACATAATCACACATATGCCACGTCTCGAGCACTGGACTGTGTGTAAGTTGGACTTGTGTACAGTAAGAACTCCGGTACTGTAGACCAGGGGTTCCCAAACTTTTCAGGCCAGGACCCAGAAAATAAGGCGTCAGAGAGCCGCGGCCCAATGCACATCGTCAGGCTTTTTTTTTTTTGCCAGGCGATATTTTAAGCCAAATATCACTTCAATCCTATTAAGTTAGTTCAAGTTAGTTATTCATTTATATGTGCTATTTATGAGAGGGCTAACTTGTTACAAAATAATAATGATAATAATAGCCTCATTAAAATACTATTGTTGCTTCGGTTGTTTTCAGCATTTTATGTGCATAATCTGTTATTTAGTTTGAAATGTTCGTTGAAATAAGTAGATTTTTCGTTTTTGTTTATTTATTAAGTTAATATAAAACCATATAGTCACATTTTAGAATACAATAGAATAGCATTTTAGAATACAGCTAGAAACACTGTCCTGGCCTGCTTCTAAGTTCAGTGACCTGACAAAAAAATAAAAATAAAAATAAAAATGATTTTTTTTTTCTTCTTTTTTTTTAATCTCACGGCCCACCCGTGGCTGCTCGCGGCCCACCTTTGGGTCGCGACCCCGACTTTGGGAACCACTGCTGTAGACTATGTGAATGACCTCAAGTCCCAGGAATTCTCCCCACCCGGCATGCTAAGCGTGCCCTGCCCTGCCAGTGAATGGGGCTGGGAATGGAATTGCCAGATCCAAAGTGTGGGTGGCGCCATATTGGACATGTCGTCGACACCGGAAGCAATCATTTGCTGGTCAGATAGTTGATAGTTACAAATGTATTAGGTTCAGGAACACGCCAAACATTTGGGGAACTCAGTTTACCGTCTTCTCCAGAGAGAGACAAGAAGATAGATACCAGTTTCCTCTCTGTGCGTTGAGTAGAAACCTGAAATCTGGCTGCACGTTAGCCTAGCTTAGCACAATGAATGGATGCGGATAGTGCCGGTTAGCCTTCGGGAGAGGTGTTAGTTGGACAATAGCAAATCATCATTTAAAGATAAATTACGAATGTATTACTTAGCTAGTGCAGCAGTAGTCCAGTGGTTATTTATTTTTGTTTTTAATTTATTGTTATTATTTTCTGAGAAGCTGATGATGGTAAAGCTGCCCTTTACAGGCAAGCATTCGCTCTTCATCTTTCATTTGCAATATTGTTTTTTTCTTTCTTTTGTATGACGTCTTTTTTGGATGATAAGTTAGGTTGTAGTATTGTGTATATATACTGAATGTGTGTGTGTGTGTGTGTGTGTGTGTGTGTGTGTGTGTGTGTGTGTGTGTGTGTGTGTGTGTGTGTGTGTGTGTGTGTGTATATATGTATATAGTGTGTGTGTGTATATATGTATGTTGTATATATTGAAATGTGGGACTTCGGACCCCAGGAAGACTAGCTGGTGCCAGCTAATGGGGATCCTTTTGAACCCTTATGTGGTGTTAGGGTCTCCAGCGACCCGTTTCAAGGTTATAATATGTAATAACTACCATGTAGTTGATTTGGTTAGAACAAGGCTTTATGATATCCTCCACAACACATACTGTATATAAACACAGCAAAACTATGTTTCACCATTTTGAAAATTCTGAAGGTATCTGCAGAAAAAAAGGTACGACTGTGGTGTTAGGGTCATTCTTGACCCGGCAAGGTAAAACTATACTATAAAAATACTAAATATAAATAAATAAAATAATAATAAATATACTTTTTTTTTTATTAAGTTATATTCTAATATTGTTCTATTATAGTCAGAAAACATTATTATCTATGGGTTTCACATTTAGTATATTATGATTGAACAACCTCATTTTCATCTTAGAAATAAGGGACATGATGTGTCTCGGGGGCCATAAAATCAAATTACAATGGGATTATATGGTTATGAATGCATATAATGTTAATTAGGATGTAGTATATTGAGTGATACTCCTTTCTTTTTAGTGGTCAGGACCAGTGGCGTCATTTCAGTAAAAGGCAAGGTATGGCGAGGATGGGGGGGCGGGGTGAGGGGGGGGTTTTCCCCCCCTTGGTGGATTTTTTTGGTCAAATCATTTGTGCAATAGTCACTTTTGGTGAGTTGTTTCTATACAATTCAGTTATATGACATTTAGGTATGACACAGGACTACACAAGCATTTTTAGTATAGAAATGTGTCAACAGACTAAAGCAGGGAACCACAATATTTAGCATACGAATTATGCAGAATGTAATATCATAACTGTCCATTACTTTTCTTGCAATTGAGCCAATTTGAACCAAAGGTACGGTTTTGAGGTGTGTGTTCAACAGAATGTAGTATCAAAAACACATTCACAAAAAGTATGGGTTACTGAATGCTGAACTGCACTATTATAATCACTAAGCCATTGTAAGACCTTACCTGTGTCCTTGTATCACTTGTCTCTGCTGCCCTTTGATTAAAAAACTTCCATTTTCCTTTTTTTTTTTTGCATATTTCAGTTAGTCACAGTAAAAGTCACCTAAAAGTGAGATAATTGACAATATCAAAACATGCTAGGGCTGTACCGAATAGTTCGAAGCTTTGTTCATAATGTTGACATTCGAATTCTAAATCAACATACAAAATTGTAATAAAAAAATATATATATATATATATATTTTTATTAATTTTTTACATTTTTATTTGCCAAGGTATGGCGAGTGCCATACCTTGCCATACCAAAATGACGCCCCTGGTCAGGACTGAATTAGACCCCGGGTCAACATTGACCCGCTAACAACGGTCAGTGGTGCCAATTCCTAACACAACATGAGGGTTAATAAACAATAAACAATACAAATGTACTTATTTTCTAATAAATATGTTTGTTTTTGTTATTTAATGTTATAATATTGAGTTTTGATAATAGATTATTTATACATGCAGCTGACTGGAAGATAATCTTTCTATGTGGCTTAGTTCTGGAGTTATGGTCATTTTCAGTTACTGTAAAACCATAATGTCCACCATATTGGATTTCTGACTTTAGAGTGACAGTGAGATGACGTCCATTACACTGATACAAATTAATTCCTTGGGATTGAAAACACAGAAAATTCCTCACAACCAAAAACAGAAAAGTTGGTATCATACAACGATCTACTCTATCCACTGGCTCCCGATCAAGGAATGCATCAACTTCAAAACATTACGCCTCACCTTCAAAGCCCTCCACAGCCTGGCCCCCCCCTACCTGACTGATCTCCTTCTCCCTCACCGCCCCACCCGTTCCCTCCGGTCGTCCTCCACTGCTTCCCTCACTGTCCCGTCATCCAAACTTAAAAACGTTGGTGATCGGGCCTTCTCACGCACTGCACCTTGACTCTGGAACTCCCTCCCTCAGACCATCAGAGACTCCCCCACACTCTCCACCTTCAAATCCCGCCTCAAAACCCACCTGTCCTCCCTAGCCTTCAACCTTCCACAACCCTAACCCCCCCTCCAACCTGTTTTGATGTTTGTTACTGTGGCTTTATGTTTCTGTGTATCTCATGCTGTTTCCCTGTTTCCCCCGTGGTCTTATGTTCCTTTTGTTTCTTTGTTTTACTTTGTTTCTCTGCCTACTGTCAGCGACTTCGGGTTCTTGAGAAGCGCTATACAAATAAAATTAATTACTATTATTATTCTAACAGGAGCTGAGGTGTTGGACTTTATACAATGGCATGCAAATTTCTCGATTCTGATACACGTGGTTATTTGTCATAACCCCACGTTCTTGGTCCCACGACCCGCCCACAACCGAATTACTATCATTCCGCCGTGCGAGTTTTTAGAAGTGAAAGCAAGATGGCGGGCAATAAACGTTACGAATGTATATGTTGACAGCGTCATAACGACTACATGAAAAACGATTCTGTCACGGCGAATGTGTTAGTTTCTTACACAATGTTGGATTATGTAATTAGTTTAAAAAAAATTTGCCTACTTTCTATAGAAGCAGCTGGCAGGTGCGCTGTTTTAAGTGAGCGTGGATTATTGAATTGATTGATTGATTGATTGATTGATTGATTGATTGCTAATTTTATTACTGTCCGCCTTGTTTCCAACTGGTTAATGTTAGGGTTAGGGGTGATGATGAAGGTGAGAACACAGTATGCAGACCAGGAGGAAGGAACGGAGGCAGAGACGAGGGGTGATGCTTAAAGAAGGGATGTTTACTGACTCAATCTAAATACAAAACAAACTAAAGGAACTAGTACTACTAAACAACGAAGGAAAACATGGAAGGCAGGCACGACACGGGGAAAACGAGGAGACAATGACGCCACAATGATCCCAACAAACCACAAGCAATAAATACAGACACTAATTAACACTAATTACTAAAGGAAAACACCTGGGGGAAGAAGGCACTAAAACTAATACAAATAATCAACAACACCGGAACAAGGACTGAACTAATACAACACACAGGAGAAGAATACCAAACACAAAGAACAACCTAAACAGATAACACTTTACCTTGAACTCCCCTCCTATACATAGCCCCCAGCCCCATTCCTATTGGCCGGGCACTCACCTTACTTCCTGTTCGTCATACCAATAGACCCGGCCCACATAGATGGTCTAAACTATGATAACACCACATCTCCCCTTTCTCGAGAACAAAAGGGTAGACTGCCTTTGTCTCATCAAACCTTAGAGGATTATTCTGCCTCTTGTGTAGAAAGGTCTGTCCCTGTTTAACCCTGTTAACAAACATTATTATTCATAGTGCCTTATACTAGACCATAGCATTTACATTCTACATACCATATTTACATAACATTTAAATTTGTCTTATACATTTGTGCCTTTTTTTCCCTTTTTTTTTACAATTTCAGATCCCCTTTTCCCCCCCAGTTCACAGGTCAAGCCTATTAGGTTTCACTACAGTTCTCCCAGACCGGGTTTTGAGAGTGAGAGTCCCTTTAGGTGCGGCTTGGCGTACCACACCCGGTGACATGGGAGCCTGCTCAGGAGTTGGCTCAGCCTGCTCAAGAGTTGGCTCTGGCGTTTGGTGCTGTAGTGGGGAACCTCTGTCCTGTTCAGATGTCTGAAGAGGTATCAGGTGCAGGCGGTTGCGTCTCACCACCCCCTGAGGTAGATCCACCAAGTATGACCTTGGAGTGGAGTGCTTCTGGAGCACTGTCCCAGACTCTTCAGCGTCAGTGACACATACTTGTTCTCCTGGTGACAAGTCACTGAGAGCTTTGGCACGGTGACGTCTGTTGTAAATTTCAGCATCCGCCACGCCTCTCTTCTCCTCCTTCCGAGCGAACGCACTGCAGTCCGGCAGCGCAGGAACCAGCTGGGAGGGAATGGTCGGCACAGTGGTGCGGAGACGTCGGCCCATGAGAAGTTGAGCCGGGCTGTAACCACTCTGGAGAGGTGTGGCTCTGTAGGCGAGTAGAGCCAGATATGGATCTCCAGCCTTTTTCAGCAGATTCTTCACTGTCTGGACTGCGCGTTCCGCTTCGCCATTACTTTGAGGAAACCTCGGGCTGCTGGTGACATGCCTGAATCCATATGTAGCTGCAAAGGACGCGAAGGCCTGTCCAGAAAACTGTGGCCCATTATCTGACATCAGGACCTCTGGAATGCCATGGCGGGCGAAGATTGAGCTGAGGTGAACGATGATGTCGGTGGACCTGGTGTGAGATAATAGTGCAATCTCAACATACCTGGAGAAATAGTCGACAACGAGCAGGTATGTCTTGCTTCCCAAGACAAACAGATCTGCCCCCAACTTCTGCCATGGTCTTTCAGGGCGTTCAGACACCATGAGTGGCTCTCTGTGGTTATGGCGCTCTTGTATGCATGTCCTGCAGTTGAGTACCATGTTATTTATCTGCTGCCCGAGTCCTGGCCACCACACGGACTGATGAGCGCATGCTTTACATTTCACCACGCCTTGGTGTCCCTCATGAATTTTGGCCAGCACATAATTTTGCATTGTTGCTGGTATTACAAGCCGTGCTCCTCTCAACAGTAATCCATTTTCCACTGTGAGTGTATCTCGCTCTGGCCAGTAGTTTTTCAACAGCGGTTCCTCTTTTACATGCGCTGGCCATCCTTCTGTGCACAGTGTTATAATACGTGAGCAAACACTGTCAGCTTTCAGCTGTTCTTTCAGGTTTTCCATGTATGAGGCACTGACAGGTAGACTCTCGAGAACAAAGTCCACGTATATGTTGGTGCTCTCCATCAGCTCTTTATCTCCTGCAGACATGCGTGACTCCACAGGTGCATGCGACAGCATGTCTGCTGTCCAAAGTGACTTTCCTGGTACATGCACAATGGAGTATGAGTAGCGCATGAGCCTCATTCTGAAGCGCTGGATTCTTGGCGGCAGCAGATCCAGTGCTTGGGCTCCAAGTAGACTGAGTAGGGGTTTGTGGTCGGTCTCCAGGCAGAAATGTTTCCCTATGAGGTAATCCCGGAACCTTTCACAGGCCCATATGAGGGCTATAGCCTCCTTCTCTACCTGCGCGTAATGCTGCTCAGTTGGATTGAGCGAGCGTGATGCATACGCCACAGGCTTCTATCCCTCCTCCTCTCTCTGAAGAAGAACGCCTCCCAATCCTTATAATGATGCATCAGCTGACACTTTAGTGTCTCTGTTCGGGTCATACATAGCCAGCACAGGAGCAGAACACAGTGCCTTCTTCAGCGCTTCAAACGCCATAGCCTGGTCCACGTCCCAGACCCAACAATTTCTCTTTGAGAGGAGGTCACGAAGCGGCTTATCAGTCTCGGCCAGCTGAGGGATGAACTTTCCCAGCTGATTGACCATGCCGAGAAAACTCCTCAATTCAGTAACGTTCGTAGGCTCCGCCAACTCTGTGATGGCCTCTGTCTTCCTTGGGTCAGGGCGGATGCCCTCCGATGTGATGATGTGACCCAGGAAAAGCATTTCACTCTTGGAGAACTCACATTGCCCACATTCAGGGTGAGGCCAGCTTTTTCCACTCTTTGTAGCACAGCATGGAGTCGAGCATCATGCTCTTCCTGGTCCCGCCCCCACACTAATAGATCATCAATGTGGCAGACCACCCCTTCTAGCCCCTCTATGACCTCTGCCATCATGCACTGGAAGTGTTCAGGTGCTGAGGCGATTCCAAATGGAAGACGGTTAAAGTGGAATCGGCCAAAGGGTGTAATGAACGTGGTGTACTTGGCTGATTCCTTCGTGAGTGGAATCTGCCAGAACCCCATGTTGGCATCCAATTTGCTGAATATCTTCGCTCCCGCAAGTGTCCCGAGATTCTGCTCTACTGACGGTAAAATGTACTTTTCACGGCACACATACTCATTCAAGCCTGTCAAGTCCACACATAAACGCACCTTCTCTGTCTCTTTCTTGGGTACGACCACCATGCCGGCGCACCAGGCGGTCGGCTCCTTCACGCGGCTGATAACGCCCAGCCTTTCCATGCGTTGGAGCTCTTCCTTGACCTTCCCCACCAATGGCAGTGGAATTCTCCTGGGGGTTTTCAAGGAAATCGGCACAGCATTGGGTGTAAGCTTAATGTGATATGATCTACGTACCATACCCAGCCCACTGCATAGCTTTGGGTAGCTCGTCTTGAGGGTCCCCTTGTCCACACTGTTGACACGGATGAGCAGGCCCAGGGCTACTATGGCTGGCAACCCGAGCAATGGCATACTGGCGTACTTGGCGTACTGGTATGTTTGGCTCCCTTTCTCAGCTGCAGTCTGGCGAAACCCGACACATCCAACGGAACCCGTCCTGGACCCAATAAGGGTCTCTCTGCTCTCTGGAGAAGAGGCTGCTGTGCATGGGAAAATATACTGTTAAACATTGTCTGTGACACAGCCGTAACATCCGCTCCGGTGTCCAATTTGAAAATGATGTTTTTCCCCATTATGCCTATCTCAGCAGTCCATGCCTCTTGCTCAGATGTCACAGAGCCAAGAAAATAGCCCCTTTTCTCTTCTTCCTCAATACCATGCACAGCCTTACCAGCACGGCACACACGCTGGTAGTGACCCATTTTCCCACAGGAATCGCACCTGACCTCATTTGCAGGGCACTCGTGTTTAGGATGGGGCCCGCCCCCACATTTGTAACACTGTGAGCTGTTTTGATTTTTACTCTGGCTGCTGTGTGCTCCATAACTCTTATTTTTGGTGAAACTAGGCTTGTCATACTGCTGCCTGCCTTTAAACACTCTGTCCATAGAGCTAACACTATCCATGAGTCTTACACAACTGGCATCGCTCCTCAGTGTGTGTTGCTGTTTTTTTTATCTCTTCTGATTGTCTAGCCATGTTAATGGTTTTTTCCAGGTCTAGATTTTTCTCCATCTGCATGCGTTCTGAGAGATGTGTGTTAGCCAGTCCCACTACGATCCTGTCCCTAATTAGCTCATCATGCAACGTCCCATAATTGCAGTGCTCTGCTAATCCATACAGGGCAGTAATAAATGCATCCACAGTCTCGTTTGCTTCCTGCTTGCGCATGTTAAAACGTGCACGTTCATACACAATGTTCTTTTTCACAACAAAGAAAGACTGAAAGCCATCTCGCACTTTACCGTATTCCAGCTGGTCTGTAGCACTGAGATTCAAGCCTCTCAAAACATCATCAGCTTCATCTCCCATACAGTAAATCAACGTGTTTACCTGATTTTCTTCTGAGCTTGCAGTTAAATTGCTTGCCTGACGGAACCTCTCGAATCTCCTGATCCATTTAGTCCACTCGAGCGGCTTGGAGAAATCAAAGGGCTCAGGCGGTTGGATGTTGAAAGTAGCCGCAGGTACGTTAGCCATGATGCTACCTCCGCTTCTTCCTGGCTGCTCTTTCTCCTCCTTGTTACTCATGAAGCCTCTTTATTCCACCTCCAAGGTAGACCGTTTGATCTGTTCCACAGCACTTCTGACACCATGTCGCGTGTAATTGTAATAACACTAATAAATAACCTAATTGTAACAACAGTATATTTCTAATGCAATCAGTGAGCATCTTCACAGACTGCATTAACTACAGGTGAACACCAGATGGCGCTATAACACCACCATCAATCCCCTGTGTGGGACAGTAACTCCTATTGTCCCTACTGTCAATGTGGGGTTGCCTCTCCCAACCTTGTGCAGGTCTGGGAGTGTAACAGTTAAGCTTGGCGACTCTTTCGAAGTCGCCCTCTTTCGAAGTTGCTTATGCTTAGAGTTTGTCTTTAGAGCAGGGCGATAGACCACCAGCCCTGATTCCAAACTCTAAGCATACCCAACTTCGAAAGAGGGCGACTGCGAAAGAGTCGCCAAGCTTAACCAGTTGGAAACAAGGCGGACAGTAATACAATTTGCAATCAATCAATCAATTCAATCATCCACGCTCACTTAAAACAGCGCACCTACCAGCTGCTTCTATAGAAAGTAGGTTAAAAAAAAGAAAAGTTGGATGTGTTAGTTTGTTGGATGTATTAGTTGAGAGACAGTTGGATGTGTTAGTTTGTTGGATGTCTTAGTTGAAAGACAGTTGGATGTGTTAGTTTGTTGGATGTCTTAGTTGAGAGACAGTTGGATGTGTTAGTTTGTTGGATGTCTTAGTTGAGAGACAGTTGGATGTGTTAGTTTGTTGGATGTGTTAAGTTGAGAGACAGTTGCACTTCCAAGCTGCTTCCACACGGAGGCAACTGCTCTCTTTTTTTTTTGGGAACTACTTTTTCTGCGGATGGTTTTGTCAAAAAATCTTCAACTAATGTGTGTTTATTGTATATCAATAAGGTTGGATGACATCGGCCATTGTATAAAAGCCATTACACCACACGCAGTCGTGGGTTATGAGAATTAGACCATGCCTAGGGGGGTCTAACGACCCTTGGCTGCGCCTCGGGCCTAACTACCACCCCTAGGCATGGTCTAATACTCATAACCCACTCCTGCGCGTGGTGTAATGCTTTAGTAGCCTCTCCCACCCACTATACACAGACTTGGCCGATAGAATTCAATAGCATTGAAACAGAACAATTCTGAGATACTAGTTGCCGTGGTGCTCAAAGTGCGCCAACAACACAGCTCTCAGTAGCCAGCGGTGCATGTGTGTAGCGCGCTGGTGTGGTGTAGACTAGGCTAGCTGTGGTGCATCCAACACATTGCAGTGTTTTCCAGCTTATACCTATTATTATTATTATTATTATTATTATTATTATTATTATTATTATTATTATTATTATTATTATTATTATTATTATTATTATTATTATTATTATTATTATTATTATTATTATTATTATTATTATTATTATTATTATTATTATTATTATTATTATTATTATTATTATTATTATTATTATTATTATTATTATTATTATTATTATTATTATTATTATTATTATTATTATTATTATTATTATTATTATTATTATTATTATTATTATTATTATTATTATTATTATTATTATTATTATTATTATTATTATAATTTGCTACAGAAAAATTTGAGTACACAAGTTCAAGTTCAACTCAAGTTCAGCCCTATGTTACTCTCTTTCATTAGCACTAAAAGTTAATTACGCTCACTATTCACATCACAAACTCCTCCCTGTTAGCTCACTATAGGGAGGTGTAGTGGTTACGTCATTGCTGTTTCCGGCCGGTCCACCATCTTGAAAACGCAATGTATTTCCCCATTGTACATTTCTAAATCGTCTCGTTTAAAACAAATAAAGCATGAACATTTGCATGGTGTACCTTTAGCTCAACATGAAAATATTTGCAATTAATCGTAAGGAAAAATCGCCGAAATGTATTTCAACCAAAAATGCTTAAACAATAATGTTAGTGATAGAAGGGAACTCATTTTGTGCAAAAATGGAAAGCTTTTCAATGTTCATCAATCAATCAATCAATCAAAAGAGATGATTGTGGACTTCAGGAGGTCGGGGGTCAAGGACTACAGCCCCCTCAGCATCGACGGGGCACCGGTTGAGAGAGTGAACAGTTTCAAGTACCTCGGAGCCCACATATCCGAGGACTTGACATGGACCACACACATTGACAGTGTTGTGAAGAAGGCACGACAACGCCTCTACTTCCTCAGGCGCCTAAGGAAGTTCCAAGTCAGTCAGAAGATCCTTAGGAACTTCTACTCATGTACAATAGAGAGCATCCTGACTGGCAACATCACCTCCTGGTTTGGGAATAGCACTGCACAAGACCGTAGCAGACTACAAAGAGTGACACGTTCAGCCGAACGCACAATTGGAGGGGGGCTTCCCACCCTCCAGAACATTTACAACAAGCGGTGCAGGGGGAAGGCTAAGAGAATTATTAAGGACTCGAGCCACCCCGAACAACTGCCTCTTTGAACTGCTGCGGTCAGGCAAGCGATACCGGAGTCTTAAGGCGAGCACAGAAAGACTCAGAAGAAGCTTCTATCCCCAGGCCATCAGGCTGCTAAACGAACAATAAACACTATGCAACAACCATCAAATGCACACAGCACACACACCCACACGCACACACTCACTTAAACCCACACAAACACACTTTATATTTATTGATAAAGGATTTGCACTACAACTCGTACACCCCACTGTAAATTGTACCTAAATTGCACCTCATACCATTTCTGCCTTGCACTATATAGTATTGCATTAGTACACTGCACAGTATTGTATATTATATGGTAACTCAGTTACGTCTATTCTGCATCGAACATTGTACATATGTCTATACTGAACACTGTGACCTCATTTTTTTTACTTCTAATTTACATGCTATACTATGTTATTTTATTTCATACTTATCTTGTCTTGCACAGTCTCTGGAGCGTAACAGTAAGAAGCATTTTGTATAAAAGTATTCTGTACTTCTGTATGACAACTATTAAAGAAACTTGAAACTTGAAACTTCATGAGGCAGAATTGTTACAATAGCCGATAATCCATTTTCCCAATGATAAATCCCTATACGGGTGGACCTCGCAGGCTGTCCAAAGTGATGTCAGACTACACCTCCCTATTCACTATCAAATGTGACAGTGGACAAACTAACAAACAAACAAACAAACAAACAAACAAACAAACAAACAAACAAACAAACAAACAAACAAACAAACAAACAAACAAACACAGACATGGAGATAGATCCATAGCCCCCCCTCCTCCCCCATCAGGGCAGTAAAATGTCAAATGAAATCATTCAAAAGAGGTGTTTAATTGAACAATTTAAATTGTCCATTTCATTGATAAAGACAAGGCAGGTGTCAATCTCAATCTCTTTGCAATGCAAAGTTTACATTTCAATACAGTCCATTGAAAAAGAACAAGGCAGTTATAAATGTCACATATATATATATATATGAATCCGAAAACCATTCTTGTTCTGTTCTGGTGTTGTTCAAACAGACTGTGTGCGTGGGACCTTCTACAAGGGCATGTTGTCCTGTGGGACGGACCTTCTACAAGGGCACAGTGACTTCTTAGCATGACTTATCTTCTATGAATGTAATCTGGAAAAATAGTCAACATACTGCTTACAACCCTTTACTTTTTAAACACAAATGCATGTCTGGCTTCCCACAGGCTCGACGCAGTTTATTATTATCACCCACCATTTAGAAACATGCTGGTGAACTCATATTATGCTAATATCTTCACATCTAACCGCTATATACCCTGTAGCTATAGCCACACATGCTGCATGCGGCGGTGGAGACACAGAAGACAGACACCAGACTTGTCCCCCTCAGTACACGCCCGTCTGGGACGTCTCCCCTTTCGAGGAAGGCTCTCAAGGGCAGACGCCGATGGGCGATCTGCCAGATCCTGTGGGAGTGCGGGTCAAGATGTTGTCGTTGACATTTTTCCCACTTTGTTTACATTTCTCCTTTATCAGTGTGCGCGCAGGAGCCAGCCTTGAACGTGGGAGGGGGGGGGGGGGGGGAAGATCCTTCAGCGGTTGCCTTCGTTAATTCCTCAGGTGGTATGTCAGCGAGACCTTGCTTTAACCCTTTCACTACCACACGACAGACGGTTAACCGGATGTGTGGTATAGTGGAAGGGTTAACCGTCTGTAGTGTGGTAGTGAAAGGGTTAACCTTCTGTAGTGTGGTAATGAAAGGGTTAACCTTCTGTAGGGGGGGGGGGGGGGGGGGGGGGTGGTATGGAGGTCTCTTGCCCCAAGCAGTTCAAAACATAGAATAGAATAGAATAAAATAGAAGTACTTTATTGACCCAGAGGGAAATTCAGCACACTACAGATCGCTCACAATAAACCTTTAGGTAGTCAAAATCTAAAATCACAAGTACGAATAAAAATACAGTCTGGGATATACATTCTAAATATGTATATAGATTCTAAAACATACAGCCGAAAATATACAGTGATATACAGTAAATGTACAGTAATGAATGTAGAAAAGGAAATGTAAAGTGTTGAAAGTCATGGGTCAAAAGTCAAAAAGTCCAGGAAGATTACCTGGAGTTTGTACTGTCACTCTGTGCTCAGTGAGGCACAGTGATGCATTGTATAATAATAATAATAATAATAATAATAATAATAATAATAATAATAATAATAATAATAATAATAATAATAACAATAATAATAATAATAATAATAATAATAATAATAATAATAATAATAATAATAATAATAATAATAATAATAATAATAATAAATGTTATTTGTATAGCACCTTTCATACAGAAACTGCAGCTCAAAGTCCTTCACAACAGAAAAAAGACAGGCATAAAATGAGCACATAAAGTGCAGACATATAAAATTACAGTTTTTCACATTAGTCTGATGGCTGTCGGACTGAAGGACCTCCTGTGCCGTTCAGTGTTGCATCTTGGGAGTCTTAGTCGAACCTTCTATCAGCCAAGTCCGTGTATGGTGGATACCATCCAGAAATGCACGAAATGGGCCCAAATTGCTCCTTCTCCGGTGTTGAGGCGAGCTTTCAGGACCGTGGCTCTGAACCACCGTCATTTACTTTCTATTTCAGGGACAGTTCTACATCAGTTGTCCAGAGATTTAGACATCTCTCTTTCAGTATCACATGTTGGCCTCCCCAGATAACCCCATCAGCCATTCCAACCACAAACGGTTTCAGCCGCTACCGTCTGGCAGCTGGCAGCCGGACCAGCAGACTCCTGAACCACAGCCTCGAGGCCAGGACCAGCAGACTCCTGAACCACAGCCTTGAGGCCCGGACCAGCAGGACCAGCAGGACCAGCAGGCTCCTGAACCACAGCCTAGAGGCCCGGACCAGCAGACTCCTGAACCACAGCCTCGAGGCCCGGACCAGCAGACTCCTGAACCACAGCCTCGAGGCCCGGACCAGCAGACTCCTGAACCACAGCATCGAGGCCCGGACCAGCAGACTCCTGAACCACAGCCTCGAGGCCAGGACCAGTAGACTCCTGAACCACAGCCTCGAGGCCCGGACCAGCAGACTCCTGAACCACAGCCTCGAGGCCCGGACCAGCAGACTCCTGAACCACAGCCTAGAGGCCCGGACCAGCAGACTCCCGGACAGTTCCCCCCCCCAGGCAGTCAGACTCATGAACGAATAGCACTGATGACCTGTGACTGAGGGAAAACAGTGCTACTGTATATAGCTGTCACTGCTACTGATTTACTGACCTGCACATAACCACTGATTTGCACACATTACACGTATAATTTAGCAATTTGCTAAACTATTTTAAATAGTTTATATTGTTTACACTGTTGTTACTGTCTGTACTACTGTGTTGATGTTTCTGCTATAGCGATGTGTGAGTCATGAACGAAGCGGCTCTTTAGAGACAGCTCTTCGAAGTGAACGATGGGAGCCGGCTCCTGATAGGGACCCAATTCGTTTTTATTTTTATTTTTTACTCTGCTCCATGTTGATTATGTTGAGTTTATTTGTAAATAAAGCCATATGAATAATAAACATTTGATATAATCTATGTTTTTTTTTTTTTTTTTTACATTAGTAATTCATTGTACCATCATTTTACATTATTTTTGGTAATAAATTCATTTAAGCAACAAAAAATTCTGTGGAGCCGCTTGGGAGCCGAAAGAGCCGACTCTTATGGACTGAATATGTCATTTGTTTTTTATGGTTGAGAATTGTGATATCTAACTTATGAATATTGAGTGAGCTTTTATTCACTGTTTTGTTCGTTGTGATGTTTTCTTATGAGTACTTGTGAGTTTGTGGTTTTATATTTTTATTTTACTTTTTTTGTGTGTGTTTGTATTTTTAATGTTTGGACCCCAGGAAGAGTATAGTCTCACTTTGGTGTAGACTAATGGGGATCCACAATAAAACAATAATAAAACAAAAACAATAAGAGCCGGAATTCCCATCACTAGTTGCTGCTACAGTAGAGGAGGCTGAGGAGCCAAGAGACAAGAGTCTCACTCCTCTATTCTGGAACAGGACAGGGATGTGTCAGACCACTGCACTTCCGCGTTACATGCTAACACTGCACACGCGCAGATTGCCCAGGGAGAACTCTCTGGATTGTCCAGACACACCCCCTGTGCAATCTGCACATGCACCGGTTGGGGAGTGTAGGTGCGGAAAAGTGACTATAGCTCGGCTGAGAAAGTGCCGATCGACTCCGTGTTCAGGAAGAAGTCTATTGGATCATGTCTTCGGCACCCCCACAGCCGTAGCTATACAACTACTTACGCCAAGGCTCTAATCAACATTCATTCATTTTATCCCCCCCCCCCCCCCCCCCCCCCCCCCGCGCTCTCCCATGAGCTGATATTATCGGAAGTGTTGCGGGCGGCCTATTTGGATTCCCAGTTACAGGATTCCATTTCCTTTACGTGAAACTGACTTTTAAGAAGAAGTCTTTATTCGTAGCACATTGCTACATCGTCATGCAGCGTACACACACATGCATCGTACACACACATGCGGCGTACACACACATGCGGCGAACACACACATGCAGCGAACACACACATGCGAGATGAGCGACACGTAGGACACACACACACACATGCATCTTTTTGGGTCGCCGTTGAATTGTCCTCGCTGCGCTTGACCCATCCCGTCATCCTTCCCCCCAAGAGCAGCCGGGAGCAGACATGGGTGGGGCTGTACATTACAAGGCGTGGGGCGCCGCCGCCAATACAAGTTCTCCTGTCCGTCTTCGGAC
>NC_140170.1:181973621-182007625 GCF_963971535.1 Notolepis coatsorum | reverse complement strand
AACAGTCTGACCCCTCCTTGTTTTCTGCTCCTAGCAGTCTGACCCCTCCTTGTTTTCTGCTCCTAACAGTCTGACCCCTCCTTGTTTTCTGCTCCTAGCAGTCTGACCCCTCCTTGTTTTCCGCTCCTAGCAGTCTGACCCCTCCTTGTTTTCTGCTCCTAGCAGTCTGACCCCTCCTTGTTTTCTGCTCCTAGCAGTCTGACCCCTCCTTGTGTTCCGCTCCTAGCAGTCTGACCTCTCCTTGTTTTCTGCTCCTAGCAGTCTGACCCCTCCTTGTGTTCCGCTCCTAGCCAGTCTGACCTCTCCTTGTTTTCTGCTCCTAACAGTCTGACCCCTCCTTGTTGTTCTGCTCCTAGCAGTCTGACCTCTCCTTGTTGTTCTGCTCCTAGCAGTCTGACCCCTCCTTGTTCTCTGCTCCTAACAGTCTGACCTCTCCTTGTTTTCTGCTCCTAGCAGTCTGACCTCTCCTTGTTGTTCTGCTCCTAGCAGTCTGACCCCTCCTTGTTTTCGGCTCCTAGCAGTCTGACCTCTCCTTGTTTTCTGCTCCTAGCAGTCTGACCCCTCCTTGTTTTCTGCTCCTAACAGTCTGACCCCTCCTTGTTTTCTGCTCCTAGCAGTCTGACCCCTCCTTGTTTTCCGCTCCTAGCAGTCTGACCCCTCCTTGTTTTCTGCTCCCAGCAGTCTGACCCTCCTTGTTTTCTGCTCCTAGCAGTCTGACCCCTCCTTGTTTTCCGCTCCTAGCAGTCTGACCCCTCCTTGTTTTCCGCTCCTAGCAGTCTGACCCCTCCTTGTTTTCTGCTCCTAGCAGTCTGACCCCTCCTTGTTTTCCGCTCCTAGCAGTCTGACCTCTCCTTGTTTTCCGCTCCTAGCAGTCTGACCCCTCCTTGTTTTCCGCTCCTAGCAGTCTGACCCCTCCTTGTTTTCTGCTCCTAGCAGTCTGACCCCTCCTTGTTTTCTGCTCCTAGCAGTCTGACCCCTCCTTGTTTTCTGCTCCTAGCAGGTCTGACCCCTCCTTGTTTTCTGCTCCTAGCAGTCTGACCCCTCCTTGTTTTCCGCTCCTAGCAGTCTGACCCCTCCTTGTTTTCTGCTCCTAGCAGTCTGACCTCTCCTTGTTTTCAGCTCCTAGCAGTCTGACCTCTCCTTGTTTTCTGCTCCTAGCAGTCTGACCTCTCCTTGTTTTCAGCTCCTAGCAGTCTGACCTCTCCTTGTTTTCTGCTCCTAGCAGTCTGACCTCTCCTTGTTTTCAGCTCCTAGCAGTCTGACCTCTCCTTGTTTTCTGCTCCTATCAGTCTGACCCCTCCTTGTTTTCCGCTCCTAGCAGTCTGACCCCTCCTTGTTTTCCGCTCCTAGCAGTCTGACCGCTCCTTGTTTTCCGCTCCTAGCAGTCTGACCCCTCCTTGTTTTCCGCTCCTAGCAGTCTGACCCCTCCTTGTTTTTCCGCTCCTAGCAGTCTGACCCCTCCTTGTTTTCCGCTCCTAGCAGTCTGACCCCTCCTTGTTTTTCCGCTCCTAGCAGTCTGACCCCTCCTTGTTTCTCCTCTCCTAGACTCCAGGCCCCGCCCCCGAGTGTGAACGCGGGCATCAGTGCCCTCGAGGCCCAGGAGGGCCTGGCTCGGCAGAAGAAGCAGGGGGCCGGAGTGGACGGCGCCCCCCCGGGCGTACAGCGAGGTGATCGGGCACTACTACCACCCGACGTCCCTGGACCCGCACCTCAATCACCGGACTGTGCCGCCCGCCGCGCCGCCGCCGCCGCATCGCTCATACACGGTCTGCTGCGGCTGCCTCCCCCTCAGCAACAAGCCCCGCCCACACCAGGAAATGTTGTGGAGAACAGGAACAACACGCGGAATGCCAAGGAGAAATCCCATAAGCCCCAGCAGGTGTGACATCATCGTCTGCCGCCTCCTGGATCTCCCTCCCTCCCTCCCGACTCCACAGCCCGCCCGCCCCCCCCTCCCCTCTCAGCCAATGGGAAGTAACCCTACAAATGGTCTGTAACCCTATTGGTTGAAGATTAGGGATTAGGGATTGAAGTTTAGCATTGCGGCTGATCACTCGTCAGCATTAAAGGGCAGCCTTCACTTTCAACGCAGGGTGAAGTTGCCACTCTAGACTGACCTGGGGTCAGTCTTGCAGTTCAGGCTGGGACTAGGGGAGCAGAGAGCTGACCTCCAATCAGCTCAAACCCATCGGAGGGAGAGCCAGTGTGAATGCTGCTGCTGCTGCTGCCGCTGCTGCCGGGAGAATCTGGCACTTCTTCCCATTTCCTGCTTCTGACTTCCTGTTTCCTGTCTGATGACACTTCAGATTGAACCTCTGATGATGATGATGTCAGAGCAGGGAGAAGGGGAATCGAAGGGGCGGGGGGCAGTAAGAGAACCCCCGCCCCCCCCGCCCCCCCGACACTTTTTGCGACTCCGAAATCACAACACTTAAAAAAATCTGACTCGTTATAAATATTTACTTGTTTTTATTTGACTTTATTTGACTTGTCGTCTTTGTTTGTCCTCTCTGTGACCCCCCAGCTTTGTAACAGAAATGTCCCTATCAAGGCGAACAACGGCGAAACGTTGCAATCTTCTGACTTTTCTCTCCAATGCGTTCAGATAGATGATTTTCTGTTCCAATGATAATCCCCTCACGGCCTGCTGCTGGCTCCCTGTCATCCAGACCTCTTGAGTTCTAGAAGCAGTGTTTGTTTTTTTCCCTCTCCATGTGACCCTCCCTCCCGTCTCCACGTCGTCTCGCGGTCAGTTCAGTCCGTTTTCAAATAGGGGGGTTATCCGTAGTTAGCTTCAGCTAGGCTTAGTGATGCACGATATATCGGCCACCGATATAATATCGGCCGATATGGCCGTTTTTTGACACATCGGCATCGTTCCGATATCAAGATAGTGCCGATATGAACCGATATATATATATATATACAAAAAAAAAAAAATATTTTTAAATATTTTTTTTTATACTTGTTTTGGCCTTAAATAGTTAAAATATCAGTCATTTCTGAAAATAAGTTGCAAAAGTACAAAAAGAAAGCGTTTTGGAAAATAGCTCTTTATTTGATTATCATAAAGTGCTTTCTATACAGAGATATCGACATCGGTAAATATCGGTATCGGCCAGAACAGCAATATTAATATCGGTTATCGGTATCGGCCACAATTTTCACATCGGTGCATCACTAGTTAGGCTATTGACGCTTCAGTTAGGCCGTTGACGCTCCAGCCCTCTGCGCTGAGTCCGGTGGTTAACGACACCGGCGCACCGGGGAGCTCGTTGTGGCGGTGTGTATCGGAGGAGGAGTCACTATAACAAAACACACATTTGGGTGTTTGGAGGGGAAAAAACACTTTGCTTGACTTTTCCGCGGAGAGGTTTGCACAAGGTTCAAGACTGTTCTACACACAAGAGAGAAATAAAATCTGCAATATGTGTGATACGAGAGGAGAGAGAGAGAGAGAGAGTAGAGGTGTATTTTTCTAAACTCAAGGATTCTAAAGAGAAAAGATTGTTTTTTGTTTTTATATATTGTGTAGGTCTAGATTTAAAAAAAAAAAAAGTAATGATGGGTAAACTGCTGGGGTGCCAACTTTCCTATGTTTAATATTATACTGCATACATGTAGGCATGTATATACACACACTAGATACCGTATATATCCACATGTATGCAAACTGAAAAACAAACTTAAAAAGCACGGATTTAGAGTTATTTATATAATTGCTGAAAAGAATTGCACTATTTTTTGTATGCAGAGATGGAACGTCGGTAAAAGAGACTTTTATTGTGAAGGAGCTCTGTCATAGGCGATGCACTGAATAGATTTTTGTGAGAGAGATCTGGAACTAATGTCTCAGCCTGTGTTTCCAGGGGATGCACCAGAGGGGCGGAGCCACCACAATGCACAGCAGTCTGTCTGTATCATAGCAACATATCACAGGGGGTACCTGGCTCCATGGACTCACACTTTACCACTACTATACCATTGATATCATTACATAAAAACTGGGTTATGCAAAATGTTTGAGTCCTGCCAGCCAATCACATGTCAGGATTCAACCCGAGGGCCCAATCAGAAACTCTCCCCATGACTCTCTCTATTGGCTGAATCATTAGCCAATCCCACCCAATGCGGCTAAACCGAGCCTGCTGATTTGTCAAAAGCGCTCTGTCAATGTGACAGACTACCTCAAAATAACACATCAAGCACATGAGAGCTCGCTCAAGCTAATCACATTTTACTTAAGAAAGAATCGGTGACCGCTGTGAACTTATGCATAATCAAGACAATGTATAGCATGATGATTGAAAGCGATTTGAAGTTGAATTTGAGCAGAGTTGGCCTTTAATTAATGTATACTGAATGTCAGATGGTTTAGACTGCAGCAGGTGAGAGAGAGAGAGAGAGAGAGAGAGAGATTGGAAGACTGAAGGAGATTCACTGACACCTTAAATCCCCCATCTAGTACCCTACACTATATAGGATTAAAGCCTAGTAGTAGGTACGTAACAGCCCATTAAATGTGATATCCAGCCTTTGACTGTGCATTGTTGTGGCCACCCACTCACACACACACACAGGGAAGATTTGAGTGTTGTTGTATGCAGACGACTCACTTCTTGTTAGCACAATAATAGTTGACTACATCCCATGCGTTAACTGTATATTAACGCCACACACACACACACACCGACACCGTTCCCTCTGGTAAATCCCTCTATCAGGCATCTCTGAGCACTTTACGGCATCAGGAGTAACAATCGTTTGTCGGCCAGCGGTGGTATCAGGGCCCAAACTCACCACATCCTAAACCAGCTCACCAGTCGTTCAAATCTGTTTTGATTTATATGCAAATCTTAAGCCTTGACGATTTTCTTTTTTTCTTTCGTCCCCTTTGCTCTTTACAATCCCTCGCTGCGAGCCTCAGAGCGACTTCAAACGTCCTCGAAGCTCCACTCTTACTCCACGAGATACGGGAGACGAGATGTGACTGTGTTGTTGTGTTGAACTAGACACACAGACGTGTTGAAAAGTGACACGAGTGTCGAAGATGTGCTCACAGCGACACACGTTGCCGCGTCTTATTTAAGAGTGCGTATAACTGTGTAATTATATCCTTCATGCGACCAAATCTGGTGCCCTCAGAACGTGTACGGCCCTAATTCTCCCGGTAGATTTGAACCCTTTCACCACCACACTACAGAGACGGTTAACCCTTTCACTACCACACTACAGACGGTTCACCCTTTCACTGCCACACTACAGAAGGTTAACCCTTTTGTCGCAGTGAACGGGTTAACCTGCTGTATTGTCTCGGTGAAAGGGTTAACCCTTTGGTGGTGTGCGATAGTGAAAGGGTTAAGACCAGTTTTTTCATTCTTATTCCAATCTTTATGGAACCAAAGGCGCTGAGGGTTAGTGGTGCTGGTGAGCCCGGTCCAGTGTCCAGTCTTCATGCAACAGCGCCCTCCGCAGGGACAGAGCCAAACTGCAACCAAACCCCCTACCCCTTCAATGAGTCTGAGCAAACAAAGCCAAACTAGTTTGAAAAAGAGAAAAATATTAAAGTGCAAAATAACCATAAATCATCTGCATTTCATCCGTCTCTTTCTTTCTTTCTTTCTCTGACTCTCACTCTCCTTTTTTCTTTCTATCGCTCTCTCACTCTCTTTCTATCTCTATCACTGTTTCTCTCTTTCTCTCTCTCTCTCTGGCTCTCACAGTCTCTCTATCTCTGTTTCTCTCTTTCTCGCCCGCCATGTTTCATTGTTTAAATTTTTTGCCAACAAAGATGACCACTTGAATCAGACTTAAAGTAAGAAGTGATTGACCTTTGAGCCCCAAAGCAGCCGACCCGCTCGGCCACCTGATCACCTTTGACCCCGTGGAGAGAGAGACCGCGGCCTGGTCCAAACACCACCCCTTCCCTTCTCTCCCCCTCCCCCCCAGTGGGTGCAGTGCTCCCAAACACCACCCCTTCCCTTCTCTCCCCCTCCCCCCCAGTGGGTATAGTGGTCAAAACACCACCCCTTCCCTTCTCCCCCACCCCCAGTGGGTGCAGTGCTCCCAAACACCACCCCTTCCCTTCTCTCCCCCTCCCCCCAGTGGGTGCAGTGCTCCCAAACACAACCCTTCCCTTCTCTCCCCCTCCCCCCCAGTGGGTGTAGTGGTCCAAACACCACCCCTTCCCTTCTCTCCCCCTCCCCCCAGTGGATGCAGTGGTCCCAAACACCACCCCTTCCCTTCTCTCCCCCTCCCCCCCAGTGGGTGTAGTGCTCTCAAACACCACCCCTTCCTTTCTCTCCCCCTCCCCCCAGTGGATGCAGTGGTCCCAAACACCACCCCTTCCTTTCTCTCCCCCTCCCCCAGTGGGTGTAGTGCTCCCAACAGTCTAGCTCCCCTCCCCCTCTCTCCCCCCCTCCCCCTCTCTCTCCCCCCAGTGGGTGTAGTGGTCCCAACACCACCAAGAGTCTAGCTCCCCTTCCCCTCTCTCTCCCCCTCCCCCTCTCTCCCCCCCAGTGGGTGTAGTGGTCCAAACACCACCAAGAGTCTATCTCCCCTCCCCCTCTCTCCCCTTCCCCTCTCTCCCCCCCAGTGGGTGTAGTGGGTCCAACACCACCAAGAGTAGCTCCCCTTCCTCTCTCCTCCCCTCCCTCTCCCCCCCCCCCCCCCCCCCCCCCCAGTGGGTGCAGTGTTGTTGTGCTGCGTTTGGACCGGGCCACGTCGTCTCTCTCTCTCTCCGCAGCAGTTTGGTTTCTGGGAGGGCGTAGCGGACACACACACACGGACCGGACGGGGACATTTCCGGAGAGAGGGACTGTAGCGTCCTCGCGTCTCTCCACCGCTGACTGATAACACCTCCAGAGAGGAGCGAGGGAGGTGGAGGAGGAGGAGAAAGAGGACACGTCTTATTAACATGACACCCAGACTAGACATAAACAGTGGCTGTGTTAGGGATGGACGGTCTATACCGTCACGGATCCACGCAAAAGTTATTATAAGAGAACGTTGTCCACAATATATACATATCGTAAAATCTATATATTGTATTTTAATTTGTATTATAAAATAGACCATTTTGAATGAGAAAAGACAAAGAAAAGTCATATCACATTGTAATTTGTACTGGAAAACTATATTGTGCTATGATATTTTGGCCACATCAACCAGCCTTACTTCCTGTATTTGATCAAGTTTTGACTTGATTATACGATGCCCCGACCAATTCCCGGTGAACACCACACCGAGGTGTAGCTGTACAAGCTAGCATCAGCGCTAAAGGTGTAGCTGTACAAGCTAGCATCAGCGCTAAAGGTGTAGCTGTACAAGCTAGCATCAGCGCTAAAGGTGTAGCTGTACAAGCTAGCATCGGCGCTAAAGGTGTAGCTGTACAAGCTAGCATCGGCGCTAAAGGTGTAGCTGTACAAGCTAGCATCAGCGCTAAAGGTGTAGCTGTACAAGCTAGCATCGGCGCTAAAGGTGTAGCTGTACAAGCTAGCATCAGCGCTAAAGGTGTAGCTGTACAAGCTAGCATCAGGGCGGAAGGTGTAGCTGTACAAGCTAGCATCAGGGCTGAAGGTGTAGCTGTACAAGCTAGCATCAGGGCGGAAGGTGTAGCTGTACAAGCTAGCATCAGGGCTGAAGGTGTAGCTGTACAAGCTAGCATCAGGGCTAAAGGTGTAGCTGTACAAGCTAGCATCAGCGCTAAAGGTGTAGCTGTACAAGCTAGCATCAGGGCTAAAGGTGTAGCTCTACAAGCTAGAATCAGGGCTAAATGTGTAGCTGTTATAAGCCTGTGTGGAGGTTTTTCCAGGGCCAGCCAGGTGTGTGGGCGTCTGTGTGTGTTGTTAAAGTACACAGTGACTCACCCTGGGAATGACCTCCCAGTGACCAGACGAAAGATAAACACACACGCCAGACTAAACAAACCGGACCTAAAGAGCAGGCTACACACACACACACAGCTGGTGCGCCTCTTAAGTCTCCTCCTCTTGTCACCCACCCACCCCTACTTCCTGTCTGGAACGAATGACCTTTTCCTGTTTCCTAGCGACGCCTGTTAACTTGCGTTATCCAATGACAGAGCTCCATTCGGGCCAGGGCCAGCTGCGGTTGGCTGTTGCCGTAAAGGTCGGGTCTCCTTTGAAAACGTTCAGTGTTTATTTGTTGTTGTTGCTATGACGTTATGTGTGCCTGCCCGCCTTCCCGCTGAGACGGAGTGGCTGTCCCGGCTGTCAATCACCCGAGAACACGCCTCGACCTTACTTGTCTCAGATGATGCTGATTGGATGATGATGTTGTTAATGATGATGATGGTGATGATGATGATGATGATGATGATGATGATGAAGATGATAGCTAGTTTCGATAGTGATGTCGCAGAGAGCGTTGCAATACACCTACTATTTGCCTTTTTGATAATGTAGTTCTACTTTAACTTAGTGCGAGAAATGTATTGGTTGTTTTTCTGTTTTGTTTTTATTACTGTTGTTGTTATTATTGTTATTGTTGATTCTATAAGAAGAAAAAAGGTCATTTTACTCCAAATTCATTGTTTATATACACACACACACACAGGCTTGCAGGTGTAAAAGTACCCATTGGCAAACAGAAACTAACTACCTTAGAAACACTAGGACTTCAGGAAGGACTTCAGCTTGTAAATTCTTGGTACCGTACAATGAGTACACTTAATACAGTATATCCACTTACAAGGACACTTCCCAGTGCACTTACGAGTATACGTCTTAGTAATAACACTCGTCCAGTCCTTCCAGTCAGCCGTTTGTCTCCCCCTCCCCCCCCCCTGTGGTCCTACGTCTAGACGTGTGCCTTCTGAAGACCAGGCTTTTAGCGAGACGTTTATCTGTCTGGAAAAGCCCTTGTTGCTCTTTTGACACTCAACCAGCTAAAAACAAACACTTTTGACACTCAACCAGCTAAAAACAAACACATTTAACACTCAAGCAGCTAAAACAAACACTTTTATCACCCAGCCAGCTAAAACAACCACTTTAAACACTATACCAGCTAAAACAAACACTTTTAACACTCGAAAAAAGCCAAAACAAACACTTTTAACACTCAAAACAGCTAAAACAAACACTTTTGATGCATCATTAAAGCGCACGTGTCGTTTTGTGAGATGTAAACGTCTTTTGGAGACACCTTGTCTTTTGGACGACACCTTGTTGTCGTTTGATTGCTTAGCTATTTCGACGGCTTTGAGACATGGGGACATTGGACCTGGCTGGCTAGCTGACGTTTGCTGAGCTACAAAGCTACTTTCCCCTTTCGAACAAATATTGTGGTATCATGATGACCAGAACATGATGGAAATACAGTGATATTACAAACATAGTTTAAGTTGGATTATATCATCGTGGGTATTATTTAAGTACAAAAAATATAGTATTAATAAGTTAATACTAATACAGTGAATAAGTACAAAAGCGGTACCGTGGTGATACATAACCTTTGTCGTGGCGGCACTGTGGTTAATTAGTTCTACATGGTGAAACTGAAAGTACCATTGTATTACCACCGTACTCTTTCTTAAGGGTCGGTTTAGCCAGCCAGTGGTTCAGTGTTTTACAGACGCAGCTGTAGCCACCCGCCAGGCAGGAAGCTGTGGAACATGGATGTTAACCCTTTCACTGCCACACGCCAAAGGGTTAACCCTTTCACAACCACACTACAGAAGGTTAACCCTTCCGTCTGTAGTGTGGTGGTAGTGAAAGGGTTGACCTCCTGTAGTGTGGTTTTTACGAAAGGAGGGTTAACCGACTGACGCAGACTTCTCGCGTCAGGGTTATATCTGATAAAACAACACGTGCACACAATATGGAACCCCCCCCCCCCCTCCCCTCCCTCCCCATAACAACACCGTGTTGAGATAACAAACATTGAAGATCAGCCGACGTAGAACCAGCCGTTACCATAGCTACAGCCACAGGATTCTGGAGCCAACATGGATGTCACTGAAGTGGCCAAACTCTTAATGAATAGCTGTTGTTACTGGGGAATCCCCCCCCCCCCCCCCCCCCATCCCAACACACACACACACACACACACGTATCCCAGATTCTGTTGACGGTGGTAAAAGGCATTTCCAAAGAAGGAGTCGCCGACTCTTGTATCCGAACGACGAGAGTCAAACTAACTTGAACTTTGCTCTCTTTTCTTCTCTTGTCACCCGTTCTGCAGTTATGTTCCCGTCTGTTCCTATTCAGTCTGTTCTGTTCCTATTCAGTCTGTTCTGTTCCAGTCTGTCCTGTTCTGCTCTTTGAATCAGCGTCCATCCACGCGTGGCGCCTTCTCCCAGACAATGTCAAAGCAAATGTCCCGAACCAAGCGGTGTGCTGGTTGCAGTATGTCTACATGTTTATTTATGATAAGTCTCTATGGAGGCCCTTGCTCTTCACCTGGGAGTCTGTGTGTGTGTTCTTGTGGAAAAGGACTGGCTTGTGTTTCCCATACATTACCTACACTTTCTTTTTTTTTTGCCAACAATTAAGACCAATAGTTATTTATTACTTATCATTTTGTTCTGTATAGGCCACTATATTATCCACATTGCTTTTATACCATTGGTCAGTCCCCCATTCCATTTTCAAGGCAGGGTTGCCTAGTATTTACAACAACTCAAAACGTGGGTGTTTTATCCTGGCCTTAACCCTTTTCACTACCACACTACCAAAAGGGTTAACCCTTTCACTGCCACACGACAAAGGGTTAACCCTTTCGCAAACCACACTACAGAAGGTTAACCCTTTCACGACCACACTACAGACGGTTGACCCTAGTGTGGTTAGTGAAAAGGTTAACATTCTGTAGTGTGGTCGTGAAAGGGTTAACACAGTCACTGTCCAGATGACCTCCAGGGAGAAAGAGGATGACGCTGAGGTCAGTCCACCCAGGGTCTGATCTTTTAAGTCCAGACAGAAGACCATGTCTTGGGACAAGGCCTTGTGAAAGAGTCTCCCGTTGCTTTATGGGTATTCAATAAGACTCGGCTTGGGTTTAAACCCTGCTCCGGTCTCGGTCTTGATTTAAACTCGACTAGACCCGGTCTTGATCTAGAGTAGGCGGTCTGTCCTCCAGTCGTGGGTTTAACGACCCCACCCGCCGTCGGCCCTGTCCTGGCTCACATCCAGACACCCTCACTGCAGTATACACACCTATAGAGGCCTACTTATTCTTCACAATCATAACAGCTTATCTGTGTAATAAAACACAGTTTATTATTTTTTTTATTTATATTGGATCCTTAAAGTGTTACTGGGTTTATTACGTTTTTTTTTCTTTTCCTATTTGATAAGAGCAGAAGCCTGTTTTTATCATGACTGTCACAGAGCAAAAGTATGAATCACTCACATTTCAGTTAGCCTTCAATTTAAGAACAATAAAAAGGTTTTATAAACACAGCTTGTGTGTATTTATTCATCTGTCGCCCAATGGCAAGGAACTGTGGTCACGGGTTCTATTCCCCGTGTAGCTCAATGGGTAGAGCAAGGCACTAACACTGCCAGGGTTAGGGGTTCTATTCCCTATGAATGAATGAATGAAAACTTTATTTAACAGATTGCAGAATGGGTACAATACAGTACGACTCAATACACACAATTGTTAAGGGGATGCAGACCAGAGAAAGACGTTTGTCTTGTTTACATCAGGGTCCCCTATTTTCAATGCATTTCAATGTGTAGCTCAATGGGTAGAGCAAGGCACTAAAACGACCAGTGTTAGAGGTTCCATTCCATGTGTAGCTCAATGGGTAGAGCAAGGCACTAAAACTACCAGTGTTAGAGGTTCCATTCCATGTGTAGCTCAATGGGTAGAGCAAGGCACTAAAACTACCAGTGTTAGAGGTTCCATTCCATGTGTAGCTCAATGGGTAGAGCAAGGCACTAAAACTACCAGTGTTAGAGGTTCCATTCCATGTGTAGCTCAATGGGTAGAGCAAGGCACTAAAACTACCAGTGTTAGAGGTTCCATTCCATGTGTAGCTCAATGGGTAGAGCAAGGCACTAGTGTGTGTGTTTCTGGTGGGGGAAGGGAGGGTAAGATAGTCCCATTATTATGTCTGAGCCACAGGGAGATGCAGATATCATTATTTCCCCTGGAGTTGTGTACATCAGACCGTCTGACCGGCACATCCAGGTACTTGGTACCCAGGTTTTATTTGTCACATAATAAAGTACATTAAAGTGAAATGCTTGATTCTGTATCAGCCCCCTGAGAATGTGCTTCATACTGTAAAAAGAATAAAGTCCACCACTATACAAAATATACAATATACAAACAAAAATACAACCTAAAGTACAAAACAAAGCTAACTTTTTAGATTTTTTTGTATGCAAAAGGGGGGTATGGATGTAGTGCAAATCTTTTGTAATAAATAGATTAATTTAAACATGTTCACTGTTTACAAACATACCGTGTTCTAGCCAATCAGCAATACCAACTGAGTCACGTGACTAAGTTGCCCTCTACCTGCGCGAGCTGCTGCGCTAAAAAGGTACAATGGGGCTTATGGAGAAACCATGACACCCGACTAAAAGTGGTCTCAAACGAAAACGGCTGGATGTAATTTAGCCAAATCAGCGTGGCTGTGAGTCTTTCACCTTTTACATATCTACACTGTAAGAAAAAAGCTGCAAGAAAACGGTTAATGTCTGGCATAAATGGTTTCCTCAATACTTACTGTCAAATTACAGTCAAATCAAATACATTTACAGATTACAACCTTTATTTAATGGTTCATACTTTGATAAAAGGTAATTTACTGTATTTTTATGGTATTTACACTTAAAGTAGAAAAACAAAGGTAATCTAAAAGAATAATACAGTGAATTTTCTGTGATATTATTTTAAATTTTTTACAGTGTAGCTTTGGCATGGATTGATTGTGACGTGCGTCATCCGATCTGTTACTTCTCAGTTAAGTTTAAGAACCATCAGTAACTACTCCACCATCGAGAAGGAAACCCTGGCTATGCTCCTTGCTCTCAAGCACTTCAAGGTGTACGTGGGGTCCAGCTCCACTCGTGTCTTTAGCCCAAATGTACAACAGCAACCAACGGTTGATGCGTTGGGCCCTTCTAGTGCAGGGTTACAACATTGTGATGCATCATACGAGGGGGCTGGACAATGTTGTGGCTGATGAATTATACCGATTCCCGAAGGTAGATTATAGTATACTAATTAGGGGTGGGAATCGCCAGAGACCTCACGATACGATACTATCGCGATACTTGCGTCACGATACGATAGTATCGCGATACTAAATATATCGCGATACGTTGAGTATTGCGATATTAATATTGCGTTTTTTTATTATTATTATTTTTATTTATTTAATTTATTACCTTTTTTCAACTGCAAAGTAAAACGTTGTCAACATGTTTTATCTAATCAAATAAAGTTCAGTCTGTTCATCTCACTTCAATCATTTTTATTGCAGAACATGGTATTTTCTCAAGCAGACAGATGTAAACACTGTAATCTGTGTTGCATGTACCTGACAAACTGAACTGTTTGTATTACAGTCATATTCCGACTTAACTGAATGCACATGTGTGTGTGTGTGTGTGGACTACTGTACTATTACAGGTATTGAAATGAACAATGCAACTTCCTTATACAAAAATGAATAATTAATTATCGATACTTGGCGTCCCTGTATCGATACAGTATCGCCACGCAAAGTATTGCGATACTACTACGTATCGACCCCCCCCCCCCCCCTAATATTAATCTGATGTTGGTCTATATGTAATAATGTTTTGCTAAGCCGTTAGGTTCGCTTCCTATGGGGGGGAAGTGTCACATAGGTTGTTACTTATAATACAGATAGATATACCTGTTATATAACTGTACCTGAACCGGGCTGTTGTGAACCCCTGACCCCAACCTGTAGCACAAGTCCCGGCAGGAGGAAAGAATAAAATGTTTTCAAAGTAAATTAGATGTATTTAATAGTGCTGTCAGGCGATTAAAAAAATTAATCTAATTAATTACAGGATTTGTAATTAATTAGTCTAATTAATCGCATTTTAATCGCATAACCATTTTATGCCTGATATTCTATATTCTATAATCATATTTCAAATTGCATGTGTCCGGATGGCAGAATTCAGTACTGTATCTACAAAACCTTCTGTTTAATCATCTTCCATCTATTAATTTGCTTAGATTTTTCAGGTCTGGTCAATTTGAGCATGGTGTTATTCACAGTCAAAGATAAAAAAAATATTTATTGATATTCTCATTTGGTTCATTACAATTTACTCACACCTAGTAACAGACACAGTATTTCTGACACTGGGAATACATTCCCTGAGATCCATAGATGTCCCTAGAATCAGATACCAAGAACATGCAAATGGACCATATAAAAAAAAGTCTGTAATGTGTATTCTACGTTCTTATGGAATGAATGAGATAAAAAAAAAAGTTATTAAAAAAAAAAAAAAAACTTTTTTTTGTAATTAATTTTGAGTTAATTTTCATAACGTGATAATTTGCTGTGTAATTAATTAATCTAATTAACGCGATAAACTGACAGCCCTAGTATTTAAATAAAGGGGAATGGAACCCATAAACACAAATAGGCACACGGGAAGGGAGAACAAAACAGGGATGTACAATAAGACGGACAACGCGAGGCGCAGGACAGCACTAAACAATAATAACCCCAGTCACAGGGGGAAAACAAGAGGGAACCCAAGTTCACAAGACACAATCAAAACTCACGTGGTGGCATATGATGGGACACTGGTGAGACAACTAGCACAATAACATAAGGCTGCCAAACATATGAGTCAGTGACCCACAACAGAGGCATAACCGACAGTTCACACAGACAACTCGACGACAGTGGCAAAAGGCCATGAGTGGGTGCAGGATCTCAGGTTGTATCCACCCGCCCCTTAACCCTTTCACTGCCACACGGCAGAAGGTTAGCCCTTTACTATCACACGAACGACGGCGATGCTCCATCATTAGCATCATTAGCGGAGCTAATCATTAGCGGAGCTAATGATGCTAATGATGGAGCATCGCCGTCGGTTGTGTGATAGTAAAGGGCTAACCTTCTGTATTGTCACAGTGAAAGGGTTATGTGGCAGTGAAAGGGTTCATGAGTAAGGCAAAAACAAGGTTACATACATGCATATACAAGTAAATACAATACACAATTACAGTAGCAATAGTATACAAGGAAAATTACAATAAATAAGGGAGAGAGAAGGAAAGAGAGAGAGGGAAAAAGTGAAAGGGAGAGAAGAAAGGGGGAGAAGGAGGGAGGTAGGTGAGGGGGCTTAGGGGGAGGAGAGAAGAAGAGTCTGAGGGCTATGCTGCTGACATACTGCTAGTCATAATAACCAGAGGCAGACATGTGTGTCCTGTCTGTCGTCATGCAGCAGGGGGCAGCCTTTCTTTACAGTAAGATTGTTTCCAGGGAATTGTACCATGAATGAATGAATGATGAATGAAAACTTTATTTAACAGATTGCAGAATGGGTACAATACAGTACGGCTCAATACACACAATTGTTAAGGGGATGCAGACCAGAGAAAGACGTTTGTCTTGTTCACATCAGGGTCCCCCATTTTCAATTCATATCGACATTTATGACATACACAACATACATGGCATTTATGGCATAGGGACATACAGGTATTTAGTACTGATACATTTGTGACATAAACGGTATTGAAATATACAGTACTGTTACCCATAGATCCTGACAGAGTATATACATATGATGGGGAGGGGACTGTACATTAGGAGGGGGTGGGTGGGTGGGAGAGAAATATACATACGGTGGAGTTGGTCTCTGTGTCTATTGATATCTGTCAGCACAGAAGATTCAAGACCTGTATTATTAACTGTATTTGGCAAATTAAGTGATTCTGATGTTCTGAATGTGTTTAAATCTAATCTTTTACTATTTATTTTTGTATTATATAAATGTTAACCTCTTCCACCCGGAGCCTATTTTCTGAAAATCCGCCTAAAATATATACCTACTGTAAGTAAATGGAATATTGCTCCACTTCTACAAGGTCCATTTGCATGTTCTTGGTACAGTGGCGGCCCGTGGATGCTTCGCCACTAGGGGCGCTATACCAAACATTTTGCAAACATGTACAAGGCACGCATTGGCGAATATTATCACCATTGCCATCGATCAATATATGATCAGTCAGTCAAATGCAACCACGTTTCCAATAGCCCAACACAAACACGCACAGCTCTCTCTCTCTCGCTCTCTCGCTCTCTCGCTCTCTCTCTCTCTCTCTCTCTCTCTCAGATGATGTCAGATCCATTCAATAATAAACACATTTGTAAAGCTCGTCATTTTAAACAAGTTACCATTCATTGTCTGAGTGGTTATGCCCCACATGCGGCGAAATTAGAGAGAGAGAGAGAGAGAGAGAGAGAGAGAGAGAGAGAGAGAGAGCATTTTAGTAAAGTTACATTTTCAATAAGATTGCTGCTATTTAAACACTTCATGGAAACGGGGTAACGTTAACCTTATGTCGACTGTAGTATTGTATGACCTCGACATAATGTTTAAACGTTAACGTTACTCCGTTTCCATGCAGTAATTATAAAAGTGGCCAGCTAAGATAACAGAGCTAACAGCTAGCAGTAGCTAACGTTAGCTGAAAGCTGTAACGTTACAACGTTATGCGGCATCAGTAGACAACGTATCATGTATTAAACAAGAGTTAAGATCGCTAATCTACCTTGTTGTTGGCTTGTTGATAAAGTATATCCACTCCATGGCATTGTCCATCCAGCCTGTGTTGATGTCCATCCATTGTTGTCCCTCCGCATCCATATAGCTTGTTGTTAGCCAACAAGTACTGTGTGAGTGAAGAGCTGTGTCTTTGTCCATTTCCGCCTCGAACAGCCTGCAAACTACCTGGCGTTCTATCGCCATGCTCTAAGACAAACTCTAACCTTAACCAACTTTGAAAGAGTGCCTAAGCTTAACAGTCTAAAGAACTTGCAGTCACGGCACGCTCTGCTGCCTGCATCTCACAACAACACAACAACACAACTATCTCTCACCAACGGACCAACCTAGGAATAAGCTAGAAATTTGGAACATTAGAAATTGGATTCAGCCAATCAGAGATCGTCTCTGTGAAATTCTGCTACGGAAAAAAATACTGGCGTCGGCCAATCAGAGAGCGTCTCCGCGAAATGCGGCTACAGAAATTCTTGACGCTACTGGCTAGACCGCTTCAAATCGCGCCCGGATTCCAACATAATAGTCATATTTCAACGCACAACGCGTTATGCACTGATTGGCTGTGACGGATACAGTGATCAAACTGTGACGCGCACTCAGAGCGCTATCGCGTCTAGCCCGGGCGAGAAATACGAAAAAATAAAAAAAACGTCACTTCCTGCTCAGGAAAACAAGTGTTTTTTTGTTGTTGATAATAACGTTATATTGTGCATTGGAAATACAAACATACTTAAAATGAGTAAATATTATTCATTTTAAACATGTTTATATTATTTATAGGGCTATAAAACAAAAAACTAAAACGTTTTATTTTCTTCTTCTCTGATTTAACAGCAGGTGGGTCGGCGCCCGTGCGCCCCTAGTGGCAGAGCCGCCACTGTCTCGGTATCTAGGGACATCTATGGACCTCAGTGAATGTATTTCCAGTGTCAGAAATATTGTGTCTATTACTAGGCTTGCTTAAATTGTGATGAATCGGTAGGCCGATAATATCGGACATCATTTCTATAGAAATGTAAAAAAAAAAAATTGAAAACCAATACCGATATTTTCCGATATCACATTTTTATGCCGATATCGGCCGATAATATCGGTAGGCCGATAATATCGGACATCCCTAATGCTCGATATTGGCTTTTTTACCGATACCGATATACCGATATTGTCCAACTCTTAATTTCCGATACCGATATCAACCGATATCAACCGATACCGATATATGCAGGGTCCCCCCCCCCCCAGAATTTTATGACAATAAATAAAATCAGAATTTGTTCTTACTTGCTTGCCTGGGTAAATAAAGGTTATAGAAATGTAAAAACTATTATTTTTATTTACCGATACCGATATTTTCCGATATCACATTTTAATGCCGGTATCGGCCGATAATATCGGTAGGCCGATAATATCGGACATCCCTAATACATATATTATCTTTCAAATGCCAGAGTTCAATTTGGATTTAGTATCACCAGGCGTGCATGAGAACAGATAATGAAATCTACTGTAAATTCAGTAGCTTTTTTATTTTGATTAGGGTGCAACTGTGAGGTTTTGTCCTTTGCTCACTTACTCGCTCTGTTCCTTTAAGCCTACTCGCTCTGTTTTCCATTTGTTTTCTGTTAATCATTTCATTCCCCTATTCACACGCTTCTTCCCAGAGACGTCGTTGATTGGTTCTCCCCCGTCCACACGCTTATCAATCACATCCCTCAGCTGTCACTGCTTGTCAATTAAGCATTCCCGTATTATTTATACCCCGTTTCCCCATTCAAGTTTTGTTGGATCGTTTTGATATTTCAGTTGCATTCGCCGTTCCTGCTGCCTGCTGTTGTTTCCCTGTGCTTTGCCTCCAGGATATTCAAGAAGCATTCCTCTTGGACACCCTTTCTCCGAGGCGACGCGCTCGCTCCATTCTGTTCCAACGCTCTTTACGCACAACGCCTGGGTGAGTTTTTTATGACTGTCTTTGATCCAATTCCGTTTTTCGTGTGTTTATATAACACTGAAGATTTCCAGCTTTTTATCAGACAGTCACTCACCCAGCGTTTAGCCTTTTTTGGATTGTTTCATTGGGATAATATTTTGGCCTAACATCTCCCACTGTGTGTTTACACACCGAAGATATTATCACATTGGATTTGTATTTTGGGACTTCGCTCACAGTGTTTATTTTGCACCGAAGATATCTATCACTTGGGATTGTGTTTGGAACGTTACTCACAGTGTGTATTTACACCGAAGATTCAGTCACTTGGATAACTCTGTTTTCGGGTACAAGTCACCTCTCCCTCACCTGCTCTGTTCCACCTGCACTCTGAGTTAACTCGCTCCCTCTCTCTCTCTCGGTCCCGCAACCACCTCGGAGATTCTGCCGAGAGAGGTCTGCAGAGCGGCTCTGACGTCAGCGTCTGCTTCCCCTGACTACCATCCCGGGAGAAGCTGCAGAGCAGCAACATTCATCCTTGCTTGTATTCCTGTCTTTGTTTGAACTCTTCCAAGTCTGTGCTGTTTATTTTAGTCTTAATAAACAAGCCCTTGTTTTTGGCAACTCTGAATCCTACTCTCTTGTGTCGTTGCGTTTGGGGTCGGTGTCAAACCATAACAGCAACCGTTTTGATAATTTTTGTCATAAACGTTACCTTTTGTGGTAGAATTATCCCGAATAATAGCAGTTATTGAAATAATTCATAAAGTACTATGAACCTTGAACTCAATAGAATCTTCCAGGAAGTGTAGTTTTAAAACGTTTCAACGCAGAACCAGACCTGTGGAAGTCCGCTACAAAATGGCCGCAAAAAAACAACAATTCCCATAGTTCAAGGTTTTACAAAATGGTCGCCTCTCCCGGATTATACAGATATTCCAAAAAGAAAAATGTATCTATATAGCACTTTAACCTATTCCTAAACTAACGTATTGATGATAATATACATTCTAAATGCTGTTGTGACATGTTCATGATGTTTATACTTGAATATGTTTGAAATTTAAATCGCTAGTTTTATAGAACAGTCTAGAAATATTGATTTATGACCATTATGTCATTTGCGGTCTGCCGACGGACCGCACGGGCGGAAGAGGTATATTTACATACATGATTTACCAGTTTGATTACAGATGGAAAACACACTATTTGGGACTTGATAACACTTTCGAATTCAGAATATTATTTTGAATAGTTTTACTCAAAGGTTTTTCTTGTCATTTACAGCCACGAACAATACGAAGCCGTTCGAGAATGCCGATTAAGTACGTAAATTGAGTTACGAAGGAATTCCTTGGTAACTTTTAAGTATGTCCGTTCGAGAATGAGGACCATTGTTTGTATTTCTTACTTTTTGTACTTTAGGTTGTACTTTAGTTTGTATATTGTATATTTTGTATAGTGTTTGGAATTTATTATTTTCACTGTATGCAGCACAATCTCAAGAGGCTCATACAAAACCAAGCATTTCACTGTAATGTACATGTAATGTACATCTACTTGAACTTGTAATGCCGTCAAACAGTGACCTCTAGGAAAAAGTGCTCCTCTAAATCAAATAAAATCAAATGTATATTTATAAGGCCCGAGAACACACGTTAATGTCCCCATGGGCCGGACACGTCTTCTTTAAAACCAAGAAGGCCTGTGGCGCATATGGTGTCCTAAATGAAATGAAATGAAACACTGCTCCACAAAAGTGGAGACAAATTTGACCCCAATAATTACCGTGGGATCTGTGTCAACAGCATCCTCTGCAAAATCCTCTGTATCAACCACAGACATTTCCTCACAAACAGTAATGCCCTGAGCAAATCACAAATTGGCTTCCTACAAAATCACGATACAACAGGCCACATTTTCACCCTCAGCACCCTAATTGACAACCAAATAAACAAAAACAAAAGCAAATTATACTCCTGCTTTGTTGACTTCCAAAAAGCATTAGATTCAATTTGGCACGAGGGTCTGATGTACAAACTATTAGAAAGTGCCATTGGAGGGAAAACCTATGACATCATAAAATCTATGTACACTAACAACAAATGTGCTGTGAAGAGGAAAAACACACAGACTTCTTTTCTGAATGCTGTGGGGTCAGACAGGGGGGCCGTTTGAGTCCAACCCTCTTCAACATATATATCAATAAACTGGCAAAAACATTGGAACAAGCTACAGCACCTGATATCCCCCTAGTAAACACAGAAGTCAAATGCCTATTGTTTTCAGATGATCTGGTGCTGCTGTGTCAATAAAAGGAGGGCTACAGCAGCACATTGACCTTCTAAACTAATTCTCCCAGACCAGGGCACTGACAATGAATCTAATCATAACAAAAGTTATGATATTCTAAAAAAAGACCCAGCCTAAACATTAGCGCCACAGGGAACTTCAACCAAGCTGTGAATGACCTGAGAGATAAAGCAAGAATGCTTTTTATTAAGGCTGTCAATCGATTAAAATGTTTAATCTGATTAATCGCATGATTGTCCATAGTTAACTTGCGATTAATCGCATATTTTCTATCTGTTCTAAATCTACCTTAAACGGATATTTTTCAAGTTTTAATACTCTTATCAATATGAGAGTCAACAAATGCTTTCTGCAGCCATTTAACACAAAAGGATGACCCTCATGCATTGCAAATTTGCATCAAATTCAAAACAGAGGGATGCACAAAATAACAAAATAATAATTAAAAACAATGAATAAAGTGTGCATGAAATAATAGGGGAAAGAAAACATTAGGAACTTGTTACATTCACCCACACAAGGGCTGAGGACTCACACCCCCGCTCCCCCTCTCTCTCTCACACACACACACACTCTCCCAGCTCTCTTTCTCTCTTGCTACTTCATCATCTCTCTCACCCCCCTCTCTCTCTCTCTCTCTCTCTCTCTCTCTCTCTCTCTCTCTCTCTCTCTATCTCTCTCTCTCTCTCTCTCTCTTTCTCTCTCTCTCTCTCTCTCTCTCTCTCTCTTTCTCTCGCTCTCTCTCTCTTTCACACACACACACACACACACACACACACACACACACACACACACACACACACACACACACACACACACACACACACACACACACACACACACACACACACTTTGAGTCAGAAACAAACATAGTATCAATGAGAGTACCAATAATACACCTGAGTGAATTTTGTAATAAAAAAAAAAGTATCTTGCGCTAAAAAACAATGGTGGCGTTAAAATAATTGTGCGTTAAAGCGTTAACGTGTTAACTTTGACAGCCTTACTTTTTATGCTATCAAAAGGAACAAGCAAGACATTCCAATTCAAATCTTGCTCAAAAGATTATTAGACTATATGTCATATAACCCATTTCCCTGCGAGGTCTGGGTCCCACTTGCTAACACCAAATTGAGACTGCATGCAGAATTGAGCAAATCCGTTTTCCGTACCCAACCAGCTAAGATTTAAATTGAATTGAGAGAGAGAGAGAGAGAGAGAGAGAGAGAGAGAGAGAGAGAGAGAGAGAGAGAGAGAGAGAGAGAGGTAACTAGCTCTGTAGGATCTATAGCAGAGAGAGAGACAGACAGCTAGCTGACATCACAGGGGATCCTGTCGGACACTCACCTCTTATTGGACGTCATCAGCGATGCCTGTCAGCTCAGGACAAGGATTGGTCGATACAGAGACAGGGCATCCAGGTCACGGAAGAGTTTATTTAAAACCTGTGTGTGAGTCTGACCAAAAGAAATATATGGAAAAAAAGTGCAATACCAAGAACTGCCCTTCTAAGGTTTCTCCCCTCCACATTGCCTGTGGTGCTTTTTTCCTATTGCTAGGTTTTTTGTGAGTTTTTCCTTACCTTCGCATGGGGTATGTCTGGCTTTTTTTTTTTTTTTACATTTTATTTAGGATTTCATGCTGTTTTTTGTTTTGTTCTTGATTTATTGTCATGTTTCTTCTTGACTTGTTTAAGGAATATCTAAATAAATATATTATATATTAATATATATTTATTAGAACATTTAATTACAGCACTATGTTATCAATACACATTTATAAAACAAGGCATATTTAGCCAAAATATGTTGCCAGAACATTAAAAATAAAAAAAAAATTTTTTATTTATTTTTATTCTTTTTGCCAATGTCACCAACCCACGACCCCACTTTGGGTCGCGACCCGTAGTTTGAGAACCGCTGACAAACCCAGCGAGCTAATAATTGTCCAACCAGGACAGCGCTGTAGAAAAACAACACTGGCTACATAGGAAACAAGATTACATAGAAACAGCTCCATACAAACGTGCAGAAAACACACACAGTGTAACTGCAGACTCACACAGTGTCAAAAACACATCCGTGATGATTAACTCTCTCACTGCTGTTATCTCTGTGTCTTACACAACCCCTCCTGCTGCAAGTAGCCCTCAGAAGGTGTTGTACCCAAAAAGTTAAAAGTACCCAGAAATGATACTTAAGTGAAAGTATGGGTACTGTCTCAGTAAAAGTATCTGGCTAAAAACACACTTGAGTAAAAGTAAAAAAGTTTCTACTTTTAAATGTATTTAAGTACTAAAAAGTAAAATTAAAATCTTTTTTTCTGACTGTCTATTCTTCTGATAGCAGAGACCTGTGTTTAATCAAAGATCCCCGCTTTCTAGTCTTGCACAAGGACCAATCAGCATTGGTCTGGGCGGGTTCATTTTCCATTGATGGGGATTTGATTGGCTGTTTTTAAATAAAGAGCGGCCGCAGGATTAATAACGTTAACGTTAGTTTGACCAGAGAAACAAATATACTAATTAAAATAGTTGGACCTGTGAGATTTGTACTTTGTACTTTGTAGGTCTACATTTTTAATGTCAGGAGTAAAAAGTATGTATTTTTTTCTGAAATGTAATTGAGTAAAAGTACAAGTATACAAACCTAATAATACTCGAGTAAAGTACAGATCCCCAAAAACTAGGGATGTTCGATATTGGCCTTTTTACCGATATCCGATATACCGATATTGTCCAACTCTTAATTTCCGATACCGATATCAACCGATACCGATATATGTGGGGTGGTATAGTGGTTAACACTGTCGCCTCACAGCAAGAAGGTCCAGGGTTAGATTCCCGCTTGGGGACCAGGTTTCCATGATGCCAGTTACCCAGGTGGGGTATCGTATCTCCCAGGCCTTTCTGTGTGGAGTTTGCATGTTCTCCCCCCCGTGCTCGCAAGGGTTTCCCCCCCGATAAGATAAACCCAATCGAAAAACATGCACAACAACAAGATCGCTAACGCTGTGGCGTCCTTGACGAAGACGGACAGAAGCACTTGGATTGGTCCCCTGGCGCGGCTCACGTTGCGCCTGTCTGCTCCCGGCTGCCCTTGGGGGGGAAGGACGACGGGATGGGTTAATCGCAGAGACGAATCGCATACATGCATCGCATGCATGCCGATTAATGACCTCTGAGCAGGTCCTAAATTATTAAATTATTATTCCCCCCCAAAAAAACGGAATAATTTCAGGTAATTAACATTACATATCTCTTGTTGTGGAATTAACACAACATTATGCATACTTTTGACAATAAATAAAATAAGAATGTGTTCTTACTTGCTTGCCTGGGTAAATAAAGGTTAAATAAAAATTTTTTTTAAAAGAATTTAAACCGATACCGATATTTTCCGATATTACATTTTAATGCCAATATCGGCCGATAATATCGGTAGGCCGATAATATCGGACATCCCTACCAAAAACAGTACTTAAGTATTGTAACAAAGTACAATTACTCAAGTACGTTACACCCCTGCCAGCAACACAACTCAAAACCCACCTCTACTCCGCGCTCCCTTACCATTCTCTCTGTCAGCCTGGTGCTTATTCAGTCCCCCTTGTGTTGCTGTTCTGTGTTCTGTACAGTGTCCAGTTACTCTATTGTCATTCCCTGTGTCTTATATGTCTTACTGTACTGTCTGTTTCATAGTCCTACTGCCATAACATATCGGCTAGTCTCCTATGTCTTACTATGTTGTCGGCTGTATAGTCTTTGTGTCATTACATATTGTCTACTGTCCTATGTCATACTGGATCGTCTGTTGTATACTCCTAGTGTCTTGTGCTCCTACTGTATTGACTGTCCATCCTGTCTTTTGTCATGTTGTATTGTGTGACTATGTCTAAAGTTTTTAATTCTGTAGTTACTGTACAGCACTTTGGTCGGCTCTTTGAGCGTTTAAATGTGCAATATAAATAAATGACTTGACTTGACTTGACTTGACTTGACCAGCAACACATGGTTAGGTTATGTCATGCTATAAAGACAACGGCAACATATTGTTTCCCAAGTCGAACGTGTGTATATCTTTCCATACTGTGTTTTTAGTATGTAAAATGTAAAGAAAATACATTAAATAAACAGGATATTTCTACCTATATGTAAAACATAATAGGATGTTCACAAAAACTGTGTTAAATCATATTGATAATAGCATAAGTAGAGTATGTGATGTGTGCAACGACAAAGATGAATCTTTTATGCATATGCTTATGGATGCGATGGCCTGCAGATGTCTCATACAAGGCTGAAAGAGGGCCTGGGGGTGAACTGGGGAGAGGGGAGGGAGAATGGGGTGGACTGGAAAAAAAGGTTTTTGTTTGGTTTTTTTTATGGTAAAAAGGAGGAGAAAAAGGAGATTAATTATGTATTGAGCCATGCTAGATATGCTATTGTGTACAGAAGGATAGCTTTTTTTGATCAAAATAAGGTGGAGGTGTGGCCTTTGTTTAAAAGCATGATGAAAAAGGATCTAAAACTGGCTGAAAAACATGAGTAAGGAAATGTTTGAGAAATGGTTTAATGACAGCGGGAAATGTATAAGGATGGATGGTGTTATGGTTTGACACCGACCCCAAACGCTAACGACACAAGAGAGTTGGATTCAGAGTTGCCAAAAACGAGGGCTTGTTTATTTGATAATAGGAATAAGTGAAACAGGGAAAGCAGGTCAACAAGAACAGGTACAATGAACAAGGGGCAAAGTTCTGCTGCTCTGCAGCTTCTCCCGGAAGGGTAGTCTTGGGAAGCAGGAGCAGACCTCTGTACCGCTCTGCAGACTCTCACGGCGGACCTCTCAGATGTTGTGCAAGACCGAGAGAGGGAGAGAGGGAACGGGTCAGTGACAGAGCAGACTTGAAACGAGCTGGAGGACAGGGTGTTATATTCTTCGTGTTAAACAACACAGTGATGTGCAATATTCCAAAAACAGCCCAAGTGAAATATCTTCATGTAAACACACAGTGAGCAAAAATCCAAACACCGTCCAAAAGTGAAATACTATCTTCGTGTAAACACACAGTGAGCAAAAATCCAAACACAGTCCAAATGTGAAACAATATCTTCGTGTAAATACACAGTGAGCAAAAATCCAAACACAGTCCAAATGTGAAATAATATCTTCGTGTCAATACACAGTGGGAGGTGGAAGATCCCCAAAATATTATTCCAATAAGGAAAGAGCAAAAACGATAATGGCTGGGTGAGTGACTGTCTGACAAAAAGGTGGTAGACTTCAGTGTAAAGGTTTACACACGAAAATCGGAAATAGGTCAAGACAGTCAATCTAGAAAAACTCACCCAGACGAGCTGCGTAAAGGAACAGGAACATCAGTGGAGGCGAGCGCGCGCCACGGAGCAGGTATCCAAGCGAAGGCTTCTAGGAATTCCTGGAGAATAGCACAGTGAAACAGAAGCAACGGGGAAAAACATCCAGCGACAAATCAAGACGAACCAACAACTTAGGGTGGGGAAAACGGGGTATAAATAATGAGGGATCGATTGATTGAAGGGCAGTGACAGCTGGGGAATGTGATTGAAAAGCGTGGGGAAGTGAGGGAACCAATCAGCGACGTCTCAGATGACGTCAGCGGGGAGAAACGTGTGAACGAGGGAATTGAAATACTTGACAGAAAAAATGAATGAAAACAAAGCGAGGGTGGTTAAAGGAACAGAACGAGTGAGAAGGCAAGGACAGAAACCTCACAGTACCCCCCCCTCAACGGGAGCCGCCCGGCGACCAGGCCGACCCGGCTCGTCAGGATGGGCCCGATGGAAGTCGGTGATCAAGCCGGGATCCACGATGAGCTGCCGGGAGACCCAGCTACGCTCCTCAGGGCCGTAACCCTCCCAGTGCACCAGGTATTGGAATCCCCGGCCCCGCCGACGAACGCCCATCAACCGGCGGACCTGCCACTGGGGGTGACCATCCACTAGCACAGGAGGCGGCGGATCAGGAGCCGGAGGCATAAGGGGACTGAGGGAGACGGGCTTAACCCGGGAGACATGGAACACGGGGTGGATGTGCATGGATGCAGGAAGCTTCAGGCGCAGGGCCGCCGGACTGAGTACCTTCAGGACCTCGAAAGGACCGACGAAGCGAGGGTTGAGCTTCTTGGCCGAGGACCGTAGCGGGAGGTCCTTCGCGGAGAGCCACACCCTCTGCCCAGGGCGGTAAGTCGGCGCGGGAACCCGGCGCCGGTCGGCACCACGACAGGCGCGCTCAGATGTCCGGAGCAGCGCGGTCCTGGTGATCTCCCAAACGCGACGGCAGCGGTCGAGGTGGACCTGCACGGAGGGAACTGCCACTTCCGTCTCCAGTGCGGGAAAAAGAGGGGGCTGGCAGCCTAGGGAGGCCTCAAAAGGGGAGAAGCCGGTGGCGGAACTGACCATTGAGTTGATCGAGTATTCAACCCAGGGAAGGAAACGACTCCAGGATGCCGGCCTCTCGGCTGCCACACATCGAAGAGCAGACTCCACGCTCTGGTTCATCCTCTCCGTCTGCCCGTTTGTCTGGGGATGGTAGCCAGAGGAGAGACTGACCGTTGCCCCCAATCCCTTGCAGAAAGCCCGCCATACCTGGGAGGTGAACTGGGGCCCCCGGTCAGAGACGATGTCCTGGGGAAAGCCGTGAAGGCGGAACACGTGGTGCGTCAGGAGGTCCGCCGTCTCGGCTGCTGAGGGAAGCTTGGAGAGGGCCACGAGGTGGACCCCCTTGCTGAATCGATCCACCACGGTCAGAAGGCAGGTGTTCCCCTGGGAGGAGGGTAGACCAGTGACGAAGTCGAGCGCCACATGTGACCACGGACGGCTTGGAACGGGAAGTGGCTGCAAGAGCCCGGAGGGTGCCTGGTGAGAGGCCTTGCTGCGGGCACAGACCGCGCAGGCCAAAACGAACTCCTTGACGTCGTTTCGCATGGTGGGCCACCAGAAACGACGAGCCAGGAAGGAGAACGTACGATGGACGCCTGGGTGGCAGGCGAACCGGCTGGTATGGCCCCACAGCAGTACCTGGGACCGGACAGAGTCAGGGACGAAGAGACGGCTCCTAGGGACGTTGCTTGGAGCACGTTGGAAGCGTAGGGCACGCCTCACCACACCCTCAATGCCCAAGGTGATGGCTCCAACCACTCGGGCCTCCGGGATAATGGGAGATGGGTCCTCAGAGGGTGGAGCCCCCTTGGAGTGCATCCGGGACAGGGAGTCGGCCTTCGTGTTGCGGGAACCGGGGCGGAAGGTCAGCGAGAAGTCGAACCGACTGAGGAAACTGGCCCATCTCGCCTGCCGACCGTTGAGGCGCCTGGAAGCGCGGATGAACGTTAGGTTCTTGTGGTCCGTCCAGATGGTAAAAGGCTCCTCGGCACCCTCTAGCCAATGACGCCACTCCTCCAGAGCCGCCACGACCGCCAGTAGCTCCCGATTGCCGGTGTCGTAGTTCCTCTCGGCGGGGAGGAAGCGACGCGAGTAGAAGGCGCAAGGATGTACCTTCTGGTCAGAAGGAGAACGCTGGGATAGGACAGCGCCCAGGCCAGAATCCGAGGCGTCCACCTCCACGATGAACTGTCTCTTGGGGTCAGGGTGGAGCAGGATAGGAGCGGAAGTGAACCTTCTCTTGAGGGAGCGGAACGCAGCGCATGCCGCTGGGGACCAGTCGAACGGCAGAGCGGGGGAGGTCAGCTTGGTAAGAGGCTCCGCCACTTGGCTGTAGTTCCGGATGAACCTTCGGTAGAAGTTTGCGAACCCGAGGAAACTCTGTAGCTCCTTCCGAGTGGTGGGTTCCGGCCAATCCTCCACAGCCTGGATCTTGCGAGGATCCGCTCGGGTCAAGCCCTTCTCCACGATGAAGCCCAGGTAGTCGACGGAGTTGGAGTGGAAACGGCACTTCTCCGCCTTGACGAAGAGCCGATTGTGGAGGAGGCGCTCCAGCACCCGGCGGACATGCAGGATGTGTTCCTCGAGGGTCCTGGAAAAGATAAGAATGTCGTCCAGGTACACCACCACGAACACCTCCAGCATGTCACGGAGGACATCGTTCATGAGTGCCTGGAATACCGCCGGGGCGTTGGTGAGACCGAACGGCATCACAAGGTACTCATAGTGGCCCCTGGGGGTCTTGAAGGCGGTCTTCCATTCATCGCCCTCACGGATACGGACAAGATGATAGGCACTTCGGAGATCCAGCTTGGTGAAGAACGAGGCCTGGGTCAGTGGCTCGAAGGTGGAGCTCATGAGAGGTAGGGGGTATTTGTTCTTGATGGTGATCTCGTTGAGCTGACGATAGTCGATGCAGGGTCGCAGGTCCCCATCCTTCTTTCCAACAAAGAAGAACCCGGCCGCCACCGGGGAGGAGGAAGGCCGAATGAGTCCTGCTTCCAATGACTCAGAGATGTAGAGATCCATCGCCTTCTTCTCCGGGGCAGTCAGACTGTAGAGGCGGCTGCCGGGAAGGGGAGCCCCTTGGCGGAGGTTGATGGCGCAGTCATAGGGGCGGTGAGGTGGAAGGGACTGAGCCCTGGTCTTACTGAATACCTCCATGAGGTCGTGGTACTCGGGAGGAACGGACGAGGGATCCGGGGGCAACTCACCAGCCGGTCTCCGGGGCGGGGGACAAGACGCCGCCTGTAGACAGCGGGCGTGACAGGAGGAGCTCCAGCCCCTGATGGTACCGGAGGCCCAGGCGATGTGGGGCTCGTGCAGCGCGAGCCAGGGCCTACCCAGGACCACCGGGACAAGGGGGGATTGGGTAATGAGGAACTGGATCCTCTCTACGTGGTTCCCAGCAATGGTCAGCAAGACTGGGCCGGTCCGTTGAGAGATGTCGGCCAGGCGGTGTTGGTCCAACGAAAAGATCTCCAAGGGCCTCACAAGGGCCTCAAGAGGTATGTTGGCTTGGGTGGCAAACTCGAAGTCGAGGAAGTTCTCGTCTGCCCCAGAGTCGATGAGGGCCTCCACCGTGGCACGTTGGTCCCCCCAGGCCAGGGTGACGCTCAACAGATGGTCAGGTGGTGCGCGGCGCTGGGAATGGGAAAAACGGCTCACCAGGATCTCCCGGGGTCTTGGTGAGCCCGATCTTTTGGCCGGATAGGGCAGTCGGCGATACGGTGTCCCGCACCTCCGCAGTAGAGGCAGAGACCGGACCTGAGCCTTGCCTGACGCTCCGCCTGGCTCAGATGAGAGCGTCCCAGCTGCATGGGTTCCTCCTCGCGCACCGGACGGGGAAGCCTGTTACCATCAGTAGTGTTGGGGACGGGGCGTCCAGGAGTCCGGGTGTTTCAGGAGGTGACAGTCGGGTCCTCTCGCGCCTTCTCTCCAGGAGGCGTCCGTCAATACGGATGACAAGGCTAAAAAGCTCCTCGAGGGAGTCGGGCACCTCCCTGGTAGCGAGCTGGTCCCGGACTGCGTCACTGAGCCCCCTTATGAAGGTTAGGCGAAGAGCAGGTTCGTTCCATCCACTCTCCACCGCCGCCAGTCGAAACTCCATGACATAGTCCGTCACCCTGCTGCTCCCTTGTCGGAAGGTCCCCAACCGGGCTCCAGGGTCCAGACCTCGGGCTGGATGGTGGAACACTCTGCGGAGCTCCGCCACGAAGTCTGGGTAGGAGAACAAAAAATCTGCTTCCATTGCCCAGGAGGAAGTGACCCACTGGGCAGCATGGCCTGAAAGTAGGTTGGTTATATAAGCCACTCGGGACCCCTGAGCAGAAAAACGGCTTGGTTGATGACGGAAAACCAACTCACATTGCATGATGAATGTGGCACATTCCTCGGGATTACCGTCGAACAGCCGTGGGACGGAGAGAAGGGGTTCCCGAGGTGCGAGATCTGCTGGGGCTGCGGGGAATGTTCCTGAAGGGTGTGAGAGATGAAAAGTATTAACGGCGTCGCCCAGCGAGTTAAGCTGGGCGAGAATCTCGGACTGTTGTCCCGCCATAGCGGCCATTGAACCCTGCATAGGCAGGACCTGGTCCCTGAGGTTCTGCACCGCAGCCGCAGCCCGCTCAAGTTGGAGACCGTGATCCCTGGTCAACTCGACTTGAATTGCAAGTGCGGTTCTGACCCCCTCTGTGTCGGCTGGGGTCGTCATGGTTGGTTCGTAATGTTATGGTTTGACACCGACCCCAAACGCTAACGACACAAGAGAGTTGGATTCAGAGTTGCCAAAAACGAGGGCTTGTTTATTTGATAATAGGAATAAGTGAAACAGGGAAAGCAGGTCAACAAGAACAGGTACAATGAACAAGGGGCAAAGTTCTGCTGCTCTGCAGCTTCTCCCGGAAGGGTAGTCTTGGGAAGCAGGAGCAGACCTCTGTACCGCTCTGCAGACTCTCACGGCGGACCTCTCAGATGTTGTGCAAGACCGAGAGAGGGAGAGAGGGAACGGGTCAGTGACAGAGCAGACTTGAAACGAGCTGGAGGACAGGGTGTTATATTCTTCGTGTTAAACAACACAGTGATGTGCAATATTCCAAAAACAGCCCAAGTGAAATATCTTCATGTAAACACACAGTGAGCAAAAATCCAAACACCGTCCAAAAGTGAAATACTATCTTCGTGTAAACACACAGTGAGCAAAAATCCAAACACAGTCCAAATGTGAAACAATATCTTCGTGTAAATACACAGTGAGCAAAAATCCAAACACAGTCCAAATGTGAAATAATATCTTCGTGTCAATACACAGTGGGAGGTGGAAGATCCCCAAAATATTATTCCAATAAGGAAAGAGCAAAAACGATAATGGCTGGGTGAGTGACTGTCTGACAAAAAGGTGGTAGACTTCAGTGTAAAGGTTTACACACGAAAATCGGAAATAGGTCAAGACAGTCAATCTAGAAAAACTCACCCAGACGAGCTGCGTAAAGGAACAGGAACATCAGTGGAGGCGAGCGCGCGCCACGGAGCAGGTATCCAAGCGAAGGCTTCTAGGAATTCCTGGAGAATAGCACAGTGAAACAGAAGCAACGGGGAAAAACATCCAGCGACAAATCAAGACGAACCAACAACTTAGGGTGGGGAAAACGGGGTATAAATAATGAGGGATCGATTGATTGAAGGGCAGTGACAGCTGGGGAATGTGATTGAAAAGCGTGGGGAAGTGAGGGAACCAATCAGCGACGTCTCAGATGACGTCAGCGGGGAGAAACGTGTGAACGAGGGAATTGAAATACTTGACAGAAAAAATGAATGAAAACAAAGCGAGGGTGGTTAAAGGAACAGAACGAGTGAGAAGGCAAGGACAGAAACCTCACAGATGGAGAGAGGTCAAGTAGAGTTTTGTTTTGGATAGTGGCTTTTTTGTTTTGGATGGGGAAGGGAAGGATCTGGTTCTGAAATAATATTGTATGTATATAATTGAAATGCATAACATGGCAAATATGACTATTTTTGATAATAAAAAGTTTAAAAAAAAAAAAATGTGTTGGACTTGAAATCCAATGGGGAATCCCTGCGCACGTTCGAACCCTGCTCACAGCGATTTATTTCCTGAATTTCCCAAAGGGGATCTATCTATCTATCTATCTATCTATCTATCTATCTATCTATCTATCTATCTATCTATCTATCTATCTATCTATCTATCTATCTATCTATCTATCTATCTATCTATCTATCTATCTGTCTGTCTGTCTATCTATCTATCTATCTATCTGTCTGTCTGTCTGTCTGTCTGTCTGTCTGTCTGTCTGTCTGTCTGTCTGTCTGTCTGTCTGTCTGTCTGTCTGTCTGTCTGTCTGTCTGTCTGTCTGTCTGTCTGTCTGTCTGTCTGTCTGTCTGTCTGTCTGTCTGTCTGTCTGTCTGTCTGTCTGTCTGTCTGTCTGTCTGTCTGTCTGTCTGTCTGTCTGTCTGTCTGTCTGTCTGTCTGTCTGTCTGTCTGTCTGTCTGTCTGTCTGTCTGTCTGTCTGTCTGTCTGTCTGTCTGTCTGTCTGTCTGTCTGTCTGTCTGTCTGTCTGTCTGTCTGTCTGTCTGTCTGTCTGTCTGTCTGTCTGTCTGTCTGTCTGTCTGTCTGTCTGTCTGTCTGTCTGTCTGTCTGTCTGTCTGTCTGTCTGTCTGTCTGTCTGTCTGTCTGTCTGTCTGTCTGTCTGTCTGTCTGTCTGTCTGTCTGTCTGTCTGTCTGTCTGTCTGTCTGTCTGTCTGTCTGTCTGTCTGTCTGTCTGTCTGTCTGTCTGTCTGTCTGTCTGTCTGTCTGTCTGTCTGTCTGTCTGTCTGTCTGTCTGTCTGTCTGTCTGTCTGTCTGTCTGTCTGTCTGTCTGTCTGTCTGTCTGTCTGTCTGTCTGTCTGTCTGTCTGTCTGTCTGTCTGTCTGTCTGTCTGTCTGTCTGTCTGTCTGTCTGTCTGTCTGTCTGTCTGTCTGTCTGTCTGTCTGTCTGTCTGTCTGTCTGTCTGTCTGTCTGTCTGTCTGTCTGTCTGTCTGTCTGTCTGTCTGTCTGTCTGTCTGTCTGTCTGTCTGTCTGTCTGTCTGTCTGTCTGTCTGTCTGTCTGTCTGTCTGTCTGTCTGTCTGTCTGTCTGTCTGTCTGTCTGTCTGTCTGTCTGTCTGTCTGTCTGTCTGTCTGTCTGTCTGTCTGTCTGTCTGTCTGTCTGTCTGTCTGTCTGTCTGTCTGTCTGTCTGTCTGTCTGTCTGTCTGTCTGTCTGTCTGTCTGTCTGTCTGTCTGTCTGTCTGTCTGTCTGTCTGTCTGTCTGTCTGTCTGTCTGTCTGTCTGTCTGTCTGTCTGTCTGTCTGTCTGTCTGTCTGTCTGTCTGTCTGTCTGTCTGTCTGTCTGTCTGTCTGTCTGTCTGTCTGTCTGTCTGTCTGTCTGTCTGTCTGTCTGTCTGTCTGTCTGTCTGTCTGTCTGTCTGTCTGTCTGTCTGTCTGTCTGTCTGTCTGTCTGTCTGTCTGTCTGTCTGTCTGTCTGTCTGTCTGTCTGTCTGTCTGTCTGTCTGTCTGTCTGTCTGTCTGTCTGTCTGTCT